>NW_019397285.1:0-385 GCF_000591075.1 Eurytemora carolleeae
TTTAACACATTCTTTGTCCAGGAAGTTCTTTGATATTGAAATATATACGCAAACAACTTGCAGTTTTGGTTGCAACATTAACGCATCTAAATGCAAAAAAAATCTTTATAGGTTTTGCATTTTAGAATTAAAAGATCTTTTGTGAAAAAAATGTTAATGTACCGCGGGCCGGCCATCTTTATTTATTGGTTTCCTTTGACACGCACATAACGGACAATTATTACAACGCGCGCCAGGAATTGAGCATGAAGAAAACAAGCGCACAAATATTGTGTGCTTGACATGTAGAGGAAGCGCGCAGGATACTTGAATATCAAGACAAGGATCTTAATATCAGTATAGATAGATAGATAGATAGATAGATAGATAGATAGATAGATAGATA
>NW_019397285.1:708-35213 GCF_000591075.1 Eurytemora carolleeae
TAGCGAGGGAATATTAAACAAATAAGAGTAATCAAGGTTAAATATTTTTTAAAAATTGTTGAGAATTGGTTTAAATTTCGAGTGATTTTCTATTCATAAAAATAGTGGGGGGGGGTTAAGGGCAATGTGTGGAGAAATATAGATTGCCATGTGTGCCAAGTCAAGTACGTGCTAGGTCATCACATATACATTATACATTATACAATACATCCATGCTTGTGTATCATGTATGTGTAATATATCATGTATTATACTGTATAATTGCTTAATTCACACTCAACCAATGCATATTTCTCATCCTTCAAAATTTCTTAACTTCCCTCCTTCATTTTTCCTATTCTGCCCGGAGCATTTTTGCACAAATGTTTGGCAAAACTTTGCACATTTTGAAAATTCAAAATGGACTCATAAAAAGGTCGGGTTTACTAGGAACTCATGAAAGTAGGATTTACATAAATAACTAAACCTTGTCGCACCCAGTTCTACAGGGAAACAGATAACAGAGAAGATGACCTTGCAGATCATTACTCATTTGTGTACAACAACCGTACACTAAACATAATGTTTCACGTCTCATGACGATTCTCATATATATTTATATGTACATTTAAAGAGGTCATTTTGCATTTACTGCGTCAATGTGAGCGTATTTTATTTTTAATGGCGAGCTTTTTACGCTTTTAAATTCGACTCTTACGATCGAATTGAGCGTAAAGAAAACCTCGTAAATGTTGCCCCCTAACCCCATCTCGTAACCCTATACTGTCCCTTCTATCAACCTTGAAATATATTAAGATATCCAGTGTTTAAAAAAAACTATTCTTAACTTTGTAATAAGTAATTGTCTTTTCCTAAAAAAGTTAGATAGTTAAATAGATAAATGTATAGATGGCCAACAAACTATTAATTATTAAATTTATTTAACTATTCGACTTTATAGCACGTTCATTATGAAATCCACGATGAAGTGAGGAAGATTGATAAAGTACACAATAGTTTCATAAAAATATAAATATATAAACCTTCTAATTATGTGACATACATAATTTGATTACCAATACCATAGAGCGCTCACCATTTTATTGTGATATGTCTATCTGAATGTAAAACTATTTAACTATCTGCATATCTTAATATCTTGCTGCGCTTGACTATTTGACTATCTATCTATGTAACTATTAATATATCTATATGTAATATATATACGGTACTGGGCCCTCCAGCTAGGTTGCCAATGGATACTAGGAACCTATTTTACTGATCTTAGGTATATAAACTTTATCATCTCTCTATTTGATGCAGTTTTATTCTAAAATATAAACTTTATCATCTCTCTATTTGATGCAGTTTTATTCTAAAATATAACCTTTATCATCTCTCTATTTCACATTCTAACTTGCCCATATATCTATCAATATATCTATCATCCATAATGAGGAAAATACCGTCGTATTTCTAGTATGAAAACGTATTTAATTCTGATAATTTTCTTCCATTGCATCAAGAGAAAAATGCGCAAGTCACTTTTGTAAAGAACCTCCAATTGATAATAACGCCACCATTGTTAATAAGACCTGCAACTTGATAAATAAAGAGTAAGTTACGACATAATTTCTGTAATATGCAAAAATTGCTTCAGTTTCGGACCTACCTAATTCATACTGTTTACAGGGTTACCCACAAAGAATGAAACTTTAACATGACGACTTAAAAAACTTAAAGAAAACAATTTAATAGTTAAAACTGGCAAATTCTACTCTGATATTATCTTATTTTAATTAAGAAGCCAGGGACCCGGAGAACATATTTGCTAATTTTGTTTAATGTTCATGTTTACATGGACACACTGTATGTCCCTTGACCCTTGAGTACATGTTGTAGTAGACTAGGATATAGTCTGTACTAGTGCTATACTGGGAATATTAATGGCTATTTACTTTTTGCGCGCAAGCAGGGGGTTAGAGGGTTGAAATTAAAAAGAGGGAACCGCCAAAATAAACCAGGACGTTCATATTGAATAAGCATGTATTTATATTTGTTTTAAGTTCAAAAAATGAAGAAAGTTCTCGGTAACTTTTTTTTCTATTTTTATTAATATGCAATTTATTAAAAATAAAGAAGCTTTTATGCAAAGTTATTTAGTGCTGTAAACCCAAAGTCTATTCGGTCATGAGAATTTATGTATAATTTTCATAACTGTTATTAGAATTGGCGGAGGAAAGTATCAGCAAGTAATGGAATTGACACATTAAAGTGTGAAGTATTCATGACAAATATTTAGCGAGGGAATATTAAACAAATAAGAGTAATCAAGGTTAAATATTTTTTAAAAATTGTTGAGAATTGGTTTAAATTTCGATTGATTTTCTATTCATAAAAATAGGGGGGGGGGGTTAAGGGCAATGTGTGGAGAAATATAGATTGCCATGTGTGCCAAGTCAAGTACGTGCTAGGTCATCACATATACATTATACATTATACAATACATCCATGCTTGTGTATCATGTATGTGTAATATATCATGTATTATACTGTATAATTGCTTAATTCACACTCAACCAATGCATATTTCTCATCCTTCAAAATTTCTTAACTTCCCTCCTTCATTTTTCCTATTCTGCCCGGAGCATTTTTGCACAAATGTTTGGCAAAACTTTGCACATTTTGAAAATTCAAAATGGACTCATAAAAAGGTCGGGTTTACTAGGAACTCATGAAAGTAGGATTTACATAAATAACTAAACCTTGTCGCACCCAGTTCTACAGGGAAACAGATAACAGAGAAGATGACCTTGCAGATCATTACTCATTTGTGTACAACAACCGTACACTAAACATAATGTTTCACGTCTCATGACGATTCTCATATATATTTATATGTACATTTAAAGAGGTCATTTTGCATTTACTGCGTCAATGTGAGCGTATTTTATTTTTAATGGCGAGCTTTTTACGCTTTTAAATTCGACTCTTACGATTGAATAGAGCGTAAAGAAAACCTCGTAAATGTTGCCCCCTAACCCCATTGAAAAATGCAAATTTAAGCAGTGCACAATGTTGTTCCCCCAACGAAATTTTCACTATGTCATAAAAAACAAACAAAAACTTTTTTCTAGTGTATCTTAGTGGGACCGAGCGTAGAAAATTTAGAATTTTACAGAGTTAAGTACACTCTTTGCTGAATAACAGCATTTTATTCAATATAAAGTTACTAGAAAGTAAACTATAAGATTAAAATAGACTAAACGCTATGCATAAACATAAGGTGTACTTAAAAGTTAAATGTACTGAAGGATATATAACGGAATGTACTGACACATATGTAAAGTACTACAGGAACAAAATTTCACAGTTCCTAAATACTTCCAGCTTTTTAGTACTTCAGCGTGCTAAATAATCTCAAAGAATCAGAGCATTGTACTATTAACTACCTATAAGTAAATATAACATTGAAGTACATAGAAACTCTAAACCATGTACTAAATAATACCAAAAAGTACACAGTACATTATATTCTTCTGATGGGGTATCAAAAACAAAAGTACTCAAAACAGTGTACTGCATAATGCCAACAAGGCACAAAGTACAAAGTACACCGTGTACCGAAGAGTACACCATGTACCGAAGAGTACCCATATAAGGGTAAATGAACTCACCAACTAGAACAAGGAGGAGCTTCATACCGGGACACAGATTTCCAACTGAAGATTCTCAGGGTTAAACCACACATTTAAACCCATCTGCGTTACTCAGAGGTGACGCAAAATTCGCGTAACGGGTGGTCACGGCGCCAATGCTCGGTCAGTCCGACGTTCGGCAACAAAAGTGGCCGGACGCCATGTTTTTATGCTACCAATTCATTTTATTATAATTATATATTCTAAAGGGTCACTGACATGCTTTTAAGCCAAAGCACTTAAAGATTGTTGGCAGAGTTATTTTAAAATGTAGATGTACGTACACCCTAACATACAATGCGCAATAAAAATATAAATATAGTAAAATATAAAGATATAAGCAAGTAAGAAAGTATTTATGAAGTATAACAAAAAATGCAAAAAAAGGTGTTAAAAATGAAAAAGTTAACAGCAAAAAATTTCGACAATGAAGTTACATAGTAATGTAGATTTTATACTAATAATATTGAAAAAAATTGTTTAAGTTTAAAGTATTTAAATTGGAACAGGAAGTTTTCGTTTTTGCGAGCATTTTTTTATCCGTTTAAGAGCAAAGGATTGATGAATATCAACTTTAAAGGAATTATAGAAAACTAGAGAAGTAGTTAGATAGGGGTTGAATAGTAAGCAGTAAACAAAAAAATATTAATAGATGTCAGAATTAAAAAATACGTTATGATGATAATGATAATTAAACAATATTGTGCGTTAAAGAATTACTTATAGAAATGACAGCAATATTTTTTTTATCTTTGCTATACAATCAAATTTTCTAATTCCTAATTTTTCGCAATCCGATGGTGTAACCTCTGCTTTTGCTTTGATTTTACCGACCAGGATTCATAGTTTGAAATATAAAAGGTCTATGACATTAAGTTGCAAAGACATATCTGAGCTTTTATAAGGATTTACTAGGTACTGCTTCAAAAGGAATACTCGCCACTTTTCTAATACGTATATCTCTGCAACCTGATGGTTAAAATTCTTAACATTTCAACTTTTACTACTTGATCTTGCAGAATTCAAAGTTTAAATATCAGATTTCAGATTTCAGATTTCAGATGTACGGATTCGAAAATATAGATTATGGTACGAGTAATCAGTATCATTATAATTTTTGTTCCGAGCGGGAATAAATTCAAAAGAAGAATTAAAAAGAATAGAATTAATTATATTTCTCCTTTTTGTGTTTTAATAATTTTGTAATACTTTTGCAGCTTATTATGTAATCCATAAAATACTGACAAATGTATACATATTAGATAATGCCAATTAAAGCCGTTGTTGTCACCATTGTAAGAATAATCTTTTACTTCGTATTTAAAAGATATATCATATATCTTGCAGAAGGAATGCGGGAAAAAATGCGCGGGAACGTCCGGCAATTCTCAGAATTTTCAGTATACGCTTTAAAGACACCGTTCATATTACATACTAGCTGAAGGGCCCGGCGTTGCCCGTGGAAAAAAATGAAGAAAAAAAATCCAATTATTTTTAGCCTATTACACCCCCCGACCACCCATTAGTGTCCACAAAAAAAAAATTTCAGCACAATCGGTCCAGCCGTTTGGCCGGCTATACGCAACATATATACGAATGTCTTGTTTTATTATGTAGATATATAACATTAAAAAAAATGAATGAGCTGAAGGAAAAACAATAGAGTTTGGGCAAAAATGACTGATATATTCGATATTTTTGCTTTTTAATAATCCATTAGAGTATAGCATATTATAATTCTTAATAATAGAATTTAAGATTTAATATTCAATTATAAAGTTATGAATTTTGCTTCAAAACTAGAATGTTTTATTCTTTATTATTATATTACAGTTGCATTTCAAGAAGTTGCAGTAAGTTTAAGTTGATATAATGTTTATTAGTTAAATCATTAAATGACGACTTTAAAAAGTTAATAGTTTGAAGTTTTTGTTGCTTTAAAAGGAGTGTTCGCGAAAATGAAAGGGGGTATAGGCTTACGGCGAAAAATAAGCGCTGTTGATCGCTACTAAACTTACTTCTATCTGTTATTATTAGTATATATACACTATACAGGGTGAGCAAAAACGGGATTCATTTAATTTAGCAGGGTTCATTTTTTAAGTCAAAAAACATTTAAAATGGAAAAAATCAATATACAAAAACAGTTTTTTTGGAGAAAACATATTTTCTTCTTTAGGAATTTATTAGAAAATATTTAAACTAATCTGTTCCAAAATTATATCCAATTTATTAACAAATGAAAGGCATATTTTTAAAAAATCCGCGAAAATTTTTAATGCAAATCTTCACAAATGTTAAGAAATAAAATTTTTGAAATGTTTTTACTGATAAGAAATTCTCTTTTTTATAAATTGCCTTTTATATGACAAAATTGTATGAGCAGAGAAAATTCAATTTTGGTTATCAATAGATTGTTATGAAACTTTGAGTTAAAAGAATAATTTAGAATTTAGATTTTAGATAATTTTTTGCATATGGTTCTCTTTTCAGTATTTGTCCACCTGAACCATGAAACCTGCAAATATTTTTTATTTTTTATTTTTACTTAACCTGTATTTTTAATAAATAATAATTTGAGTTAAGATGTGCGTTGTTAAATAACAGTTTCGAAGCAAGACATGCTAAATACGCTTCATTGAAGTTTACTTTTTTTAATTTACGCAGAAGTGGCGTAGCTGCGTAAAAGAGGCAGGATGGTATAAAAGGTGCATTGTTAATTTCTACCTCCATATACGAGGTTTACATATACAGTATACACAGCCCACGTGTGCCTTATCAACTATCTACCGAAAACAAACCTAAAACATTTTGATACAAATTTTGTAAATCAAAAATTAATTTCTTTTTGTGTAAATAGTCAAAGTAGAGTATTAACTATTAATATACTAAATGTCCTGCATTACGTTAATTGAAACAAATTGATTTTATGGGCAGAAAAAACTTTCATATCGGACTCCTGTAGGTCGGTTTATATATCACCGATACACACTACATACATTATACAATATACAATATACATGGCGAGGATTCAGGGAATACATTCACAAGACCTTCATTCAATATCAATTCTTTAGTTAGATCTTATCTCAGGGATTAAAGGGATGGTTCAGGATATTTCTTATATCAGGGATTAAAGGGATGGTTCAGGATATTTCTTATATCAGGGATTAAAGGGATGGTTCAGGATATTTCTTATATCAGGGATTAAAGGGATGGTTCAGGATATTTCTTATATCAGGGATTAAAGGGATGGTTCAGGATATTTCTTATATCAGGGATTAAAGGGATGGTTCAGGATATTTCTTATATCAGGGATTAAAGGGATGGTTCAGGATATTTCTTATATCAGGGATAAAAGGGATAGTTCATGGTTTTCTGTATCCGGGAAAAAAGAAAACCACTCCGTTATAAAAAATTTTATAAGACTTGAATAATCAGACCAATCTACAAATTGTAGCAGGAAATGTAGAATATAGTACTTTTGTGTTTTCACCCCATCTCGTTGCATTTCCGATATGGGTTTTAAATTCATTTCGAAATATCCGGTTTGTGTTTAGGTTTAAAACCTGGATAGAAATAAGTTTGTTAATTGGTCTGAATTTAATTGGTTTTGGTTTCAGTAAGGTACATTCATATGCGTGTGGTCTTAGACTGTTTGCGTTTACAACTTGGCAAAAGTGTATTTAAATTTTTTTAAGATAATGAATTGGCGTTTTTTGGCAACTTTGTTTTAGTATATTAAAATAAAGAAAACCTCCTACAAGCGACCCTAGCTGAAAGACTTTGCATAAACCTGCGAGATTTTAAAATGAATTTTAATAACTTATTATAACAAACGACTTTACGATCTAATTCAAAAATTTTACACCGTTAAAATGTCTAATTGCAGTATTTAATGAATCCTAAAGTTTTTTCTCTACAATACTGCAGTCTCAGTTCATTATGTTACATTGCCGGTATCTCCCTTTAAAGAAAATATTAATAGCATGTATTTAAATATTCTTAATGTTCTAAAATATGGAGAATAATAAATTTTTATGTCAGATTTGTAGAGAATATACCTAACAATAGGTTTAAGATAATAAACTTCATATGAATAGATGTGCACAGTTTTAACAAATAGTTTATAATCGTTCATTCTACGCTCAGACATTGAGAAATGTCTTAATTTTAGAGGATGGAATTAATATTGACCCATGACCATTACAACAACCAACAATAACATTTCTCTTTCCCGATACTTATGCTGGGGTGGGTTGTCGGTAATATCGTATAGGTTAGAACACCAGCAAGTTACAAAGATATGAGGATAACCAAAAAGGAGTTTGATGTGAATATTCAGTTTCTAAATTAAAACTGGATAACAGATAAATGATACTATTAAAAATAGAGGAAGGTGAGCAGAGATCGGAAATGTTGTGTAAATATTGTTATTCTTGAACGCTTGATCTCAATATCCAATGTGGGCACTTTTAAATTCGAGGATCAAGCTTGATCCCTCAATTAAAGTTTACCCTGTAGGGTATGCCCATCATGGGATTATGAATATGAATAAAATGAATCCGTAAGTCTGCATAAGATGGAGATGAATGCTTGATCCCTAGATTCACAACACATCATCTCTAACTTCATAGCTGGAAACCGAGATCAATGCTTAATCCCCTCTTTTTGTTAATCTGCAGTGCAGATTAATTTCATCTTTATTTGATATCCAGGAAAGTGTCTAAAATTTAATCAATCAGAGTGTCATTTAAGAAACCTAACAGCCAACCAGAAGCGCGCAATCACTGAGATATAATTAAGCAGATATATCTACAGTGGATATCGAGATTACGTGAACGGAATAAAGGGTATCAACACAAGAGTTTCCAGTTGAGGTCGTCTCTGATATGCTCCTGATCTACTTCGGGGATTTTCACTTGCTAAGTTGCTACATGTAGTACTCTACCTCTGATAAATATGTGTGATTATCTGAGAACAGTAAAACAAGGTTTTCAATTAGTTGTACTCACAGAATGTTCGTGCATTGGCTAGGCTTCTAGGAAATATAGAAACAAATCATCGGAAAGGGTTTGAATTATTTGTATTGTAAAGGACCGTGTTCGGAAATTCCTGCTTTAAAAATACCAGGTAGCTACTCTAGTTGAAACTGATAATTATAGCCTTAGAATCGCTAAAAGAACACTTGATTCTCGAACGTTCCTTTAACTCTATAAAATCTAATTATTTTGACTTTTTTAATTTAGTTAAATCCGCCAACGTAATCAGGAAAATCTTCGACATTTTTTGTAATTATCCAATTTATCCACTATCTCAAATTTCTTTCTTTTTTTAAAAACAATTTAAAAGAAAAATTGAAAAATCATCAAGTCCTTTACTAAAGAAAGATCAGCAACAAAAAAGTTATTTATTTTTATCTTGGTTTAAAAGTGTTGAACTCTGATAATGTCTTTGTGTTTCCTGCAAAAGAAATGCGCAAGACACTTTTGTAGAGAAACCACAATTGAAAATAATCAGTTATAAACATTGATATCTCATTCAAACTTGATCATGTTTAAGGGTACTGCACTGGGTATAAAGGGTCACTTGAAATTACGCTTACAGTCCCTTTAAGCTTTAAATTCCTCTCCGAGATTCTAAATTTGATCGTGCTCTTTCAATTTAACAACTTCTAGTTAGAACATGGATACAATTACGGAAATTACGAGGTTTTGAGTTAATTTGCAAGTTCTTTAACGGACTTAGAGCAGTTTTGCAACCTTGCAAGCTGCCAATTTTGAATTGTTAATTCTACGCATCTTACGCATTAAAAAATTAAACGGATTGTGTAAAAATATATCTTTACATGACTTAAATGGCAATTTACAAAAAAATACTTTAAATTCTGAAGTTGTCATCTTAGAAATAAAAAAATTCCGACGCGCAGGTTTTTTTTAAAGATTATGAATAGTTCTTCATTGCGAATTAAGGAAACAAATGTGATAAAAAATGTGTAAATATTTTTCATTTTGCAAGAACATTTTAAGATGGGGTTACATAAAGTCATAATCCTTTGTAATGTATACAAGCTACAGCTTATACAAAAAATATATGTAATTAGAATTAAGGTTATAATATTACAAGGACGTATGGACTATGGACCAGCGCTAAAAGTAAGATGCCCCTCGGTCAACCAATGACATTTTTGCTATATTTTTTCTCTCGATATGAACGTTACAAGATAATACGGCAAATCTTTGAATTAGCATCATTTGAAGATATGTCGTATTTATAGTTTTAAGAGACATAAATATGAAACACAAGAAAAGATATAGGAATACAATCGGTTTACAATCATTACATAGGAGAAATATAGAATTAGGAACAATTTATACATAAAATTAATAAAATGATTTAATTAATTGGTTTAGGAAAAGGAAATTGGATTGCATTGGTGCACTGTAATACCAAAAGCAATTTTTCGCGCATAGCTAACTTTTGAGCAAAATTGCGACGCGAAAACAAAGTCGGCGCTAACCAGCGCAAATGTTTCATAATTGCACGAAAAAAATGTGCATACACAAAAAAAATTTCCTCGTTAATTTCTCAAAGAATACATGATTAGGACCAAGATAAGAAAAAAAGGATTAGGACCAAGATAAGAAGATAGGATTAGAACCAAGATAAGAAGATAGGATTAGGACCAAGAAAAGAAGATAGGATTAGGACCAAGATAAGAATATAGAACCATGATAAGAAGATGGAATTAGTGCCAAGATGAGAAGATAGAATTGGCACCAAGATGAGAAGATATGATTAGGACCAAGATAAAAGATAGGATTAGGAACAAGATATAAGGATAGAATAAGGACCAAGATGAGAAGATGGGATTAGGACCAAGATGAGAAGATAGGATTAGGAACAAGATGAGAAGATAGGATTAGGAGCAATCTAAGAAGATAGTGTTGGGACCAAGATGAGAGGATAGTGTTGGGACCAAGATGAGAAGATAGTGTTGGAACCAAAATGAGAAGAAAGGATTAACACCATGATAAAGAAGATTGGGGTTGGACCAAGAAATGAAGAAAGGACCAAAATAACCAAGTGGAGAAGATAATAGTCCTAGATCAAAATAAGATTATATTGGACTCAGAGCCACAAATGAAGATAAAAGAATCAAAAAAAGTTAAGAATTAGGAACCAACTTAAGTTTGGAAGAACAGAGTTTTATTTGAATTCACCTCTTTGGTTTAGATTGTATGAGGTTTGGTTTAATAGTAAGATACAGATAATTACTCCTGGTAGAATTGACATCTTATAACAATAGAATTACAGGGATGGGGAACTTCTCTCTAATTGTATGATATTGTGTATTAATAACTATGTATCCTGGGCGCTGTGCGCCTCTCTAGTCTCCTTTTTTAGCAATTTTTTTGACATGCCAATTTCATTGTGAAGTTGTTGAAAATTTTTTCTTTAAGCAAACTTAAATTTGTTTTGATTTTTTTTTGATAAAATATTATATGAATTTCAATTCATTTTCTAAGGCCATTACACAATTTAGGCGCAATCGTTTTAACATGTGTCACTGGTCACATTAAATTTTCAAGAGATTTTGTACTTTTAAATTGTTGAACTGATATATTTATAAAAATGAGCTCAGAATCAAAATAGTTACAGATTATCAGTTTTACCTACCATAATCTGAGTGTGTTTCCCTTTTTTTCAATTTGACAACCCATTTTATTGTCTTTTTAAAAAAACTTTTTGTTTATTTGTTGTGATTTTTTAACTTTTTTTGATAATAAGATTTTAATGGTTATTATGTCGTTAGAGCTGAAACGGGTTAACCCAGACCAAAATATATTTTATTTACTCTGTGAGGCTTGGAGCATCATAAAGCATTACAGCATGTTGATGGACTCCCCCCCCTCCCTCCCCATATGCACACTTTCCTCTCAAGAAACCGGGAAGGATTTAACCTAAGTATGTTTGTATAAGACAATGGTTCCTATGTGCACTTTTCAACAAATCATAAAATAATCAAAAATTAATGGGTTTCTTGCAATTTAGCATTTATTCGTTGAAAATTAAATTTTTCAGATGCATTTAATAAATCTTTTATCCTTACATCAAATATCAGCTTTAATCAAGCATTCAGCATCATAGGTGTGATAAGTGAGGGGAGGGGGGTAGTATAGTGTAGAAGCATGTAGACTACCATGTAGTAGGATGTAGACTACCATGTAGTAGCATGTAGACTACCCTGTAGTAGCATGTAGACTACCATGTAGTAGGATGTATGTATAGTGTAGACTACCCTGTATAGTGTAGACTACCCTGTATAGTGTAGACTACCCTGTATAGTGTAGACTACCCTGTATAGTGTAGACTACCCTGTATAGTGTAGACTACACTGTATAGTGTAGACTACCCTGTATAGTGTAGACTACCCTGTATAGTGTAGACTAACTACCCTGTATAGTGTAGACTACCCTGTATAGTGTAGAATGCCCTGTATAGTGTAGACAACCCTGTATAGTGTAGACTACCTTGTATAGTGTAGACTACCCTGTAGTAGTGTAGAATACCCAAGTACCCATGTAGTAGTGTAGACTACTCTGTAAAAGTGTAGTCAACCCTGTAGACTACCTATGTCTGGTAAGTACTAAGTATATCTATTCTTGTATCAAGCTCATGTATCTTTGTATAGAGAATAATTAGTGTAAACAGGAGACAGGAGATGGGTGGGGGGCAGATGGGATGGGATGGTGGTTGATGGTGGGTGCAGGGAGGTTTAAAAAATACCCTGAATTTATAAAATTGAGAGAACAGAAGTTAGTTCTGTGTTACATCAATTTTTAGAAGAAAAAAAATATAATGAGTTATACCTGCATACACATGTCCGTCAAAACGTTTGTCTGTGTAAATGTCCGCCCCAACAGTCTGTATATTTCACAGTGTCTGAAACGGATAGAAAATTGTGATTGCGTAATATTTGATCCGGAAATCTTGAAATTAAATCTTTGAGTTGATTTTCTTCCACCATAGAGTCTGGAAGCACAGATTTCTACGCACCGATTAACATACAATCAATCAATTCATCTTTCAGCAAATTCTTGATCTAAAGCCCAATCCAAGGTTTATTGGCATCTGGAAATAAACTCATCTGAGTTTTCATTACCCCCTAACAGAGTAATGCAGTTTAGGGTACATAGAAGCATGTACAGTGTACACTGTACACTGTACAGGAAGATTGTTTTACGATCTGCTAGTGGAAACATTTTGGGATAGTTTCTGGGAGGTACGTGAACACACGTGCACAGGTTTGTGTAAATAGAGTCACGGAAGTTCGTAGTAAGATTTTGACTCCACTGGAGACCACCGGAGAGAATTTTTTTTCACTGGAGGGGTTTGAAAAAATGCTTTTAACAATTCAAAACTTTACGCAGGGTGATTTACATTCCACTGGAGGGATCCAGTTATCCTTCCTAGGGGTTTAAGATCCACTGGAGGGATTCAGATATTTTTCCTAGGGATTTATAATTCCACTGGAGGGATTCAGATATCCTTCCTGGGGGTTTATAATTCCACTGGAGGGATTCAGACAGGAAGGACATCTGAATCCCTCCAGTGGAATGTAAATCACCCTACGTAAAGTTTTAAATTGTAAAAAGCATTTTTTGAAACCCCTCCAATGAAAATAAAATCCCTCCGGTGGTCTCCAGTAGAATCGAAATCTTACTACGAACTTCTTTGAGTCGTGTAAATATATAATTTATTACAGGGTTACCCACAAAGGATGAGAATTAAAAGACGAACAATAACTCTTTAAATATGACAATCCTAAGGTTGCCTTAAATATAGATTTGTTCTAAGTTAGCAGCTTGTCAGCTTGTAGCAGCTTGTAGCAGCTTGTAGTTAGCAGCTTGTCAGTTTGTAGCAGCTTGTAGTTAGCAGCTTGTCAACTTGTAGCAGCTTGTAGTTAGCAGCTTGTCAGCTTGTAGCAGCTTGTAGTTAGCAGCTTGTCAGCTTGTAGCAGCTTGTCAGCTTGTAGCAGCTTGTAGTTAGCAGCTTGTCAACTTGTAGCAGCTTGTAGTTAGCAGCTTGTCAGCTTGTAGCAGCTTGTAGCAGCTTGTAGTTAGCAGCTTGTCAACTGACAGGATATTCTACAAAAAAGTTTTAATTTGCCAAAATTTGATGAAAGATGTACGAACAAGAAGAAAAAGAAGAACAAGAAATATAGAAATGTCAAAATATTTTCATCTTTCATCATATGATTATTTAAAGAATATTGTTAAAATAATTTTTTCGGCATTTTTGATGATTGGGCAACGAAAGAAACAAGTTATTAGTTTGAGATAATAAAGTCTCATCCTTTGTGGGTAACCCTGTAGATTCGGAAATAATTTAACTTCTATAATATATATCGATGATTATCTCAGGTTCAGAGTTCAATATTTTCTAGTTTTTGTTTACATTCCTCATGTCGTCGACATCTTACTTATATACTCAGGACTCATTGATTTGTCATCTTTCAGCTGTGCTTTACAGATTGAAACTTTAAGTAGATAACAAAACCTTAAAGTTTAGTTCAAAAAAACTTTATAGTGTTAAAGATCAATGCATGGGATTGTTTTTTGTAAATCTCTTAAGCTTTAAAGATCAATCGACGGTTCTTTTTCTAAAAACTCTAAAGTGTTAAAGAGAAATAAGGACTTGTTTTCCTAAACTACTCAACAAAGATCAATGAAGGATTGGTTTTTTTTCTAAAATATTCAAAAAAGATCAATATGGAGGATTGTTTTTCTATAATACTCCACAAAGATCAATGGAGGAGTAATTTCTAAAATACTCAGCAAAGCTCAATTGGATTGGAACAAACCTATTTTAAATCAACTAAAAATAAATCTTCGAGATTTATAAACAATCCCTTGAGCAGGACGATGTCACACGCATACGGTGTCTCAAATTTCTGTCTCAGACGACCTTGCAGGGTCAAGTTTAGGCTCAGTTTTCCAAACTCATCCTCACCCGGCCCTATACAGGGTGAATGTGATGTACACTTATTTACAGGGTTCTGTGTGTCAATTAGATACAAGGTGAACTATGAACATTTGGTTTTAATTTCAATTTTTATTTTTTATTTTTTAGATTTACTTAATATTAAACAAAAGATGAATTATTCACATTTAAAAATGAGGAATTTTTAATAAGAAACAGCCTTTTATTACTCTAAACCTGCGGTTCTGTTGAAAGAGTATATCGTATCGTTTAAACTGAGGCTAGAAATTGTTCAAGGAGGGAAGGCACAAATTAAGTTGCCAAAATAAATTATTTTAGAAAGCAATTGATTTCTTAAATTTGAAAAAAAAATAATTAAGATCAATATGGAGGATTGTTTTTCTATAATACTCAACAAAGATCAATGAAGGATTGTTTTTTTTTCTAAAATATTCAAAAAAGATCAATATGGACGATTGTTTTTCTATAATACTCCACAAAGATCAATGGAGGAGTAATTTCTAAAATACTCAGCAAAGCTCAATTGGATTGGAACAAACCTATTTTAAATCAACTAAAAATAAATCTTCGAGATTTATAAACAATCCCTTGAGCAGGACGATGTCACACGCATACGGTGTCTCAAATTTCTGTCTCAGACGACCTTGCAGGGTCAAGTTTAGGCTCAGTTTTCCAAACTCATCCTCACCCGGCCCTATACAGGGTGAATGTGATGTACACTTATTTACAGGGTTCTGTGTGTCAATTAGATACAAGGTGAACTATGAACATTTGGTTTTAATTTCAATTTTTATTTTTTATTTTTTAGATTTACTTAATATTAAACAAAAGATGAATTATTCACATTTAAAAATGAGGAATTTTTAATAAGAAACAGCCTTTTATTACTCTAAACCTGCGGTTCTGTTGAAAGAGTATATCGTATCGTTTAAACTGAGGCTAGAAATTGTTCAAGGAGGGAAGGCACAAATTAAGTTGCCAAAATAAATTATTTTAGTAAGCAATTGATTTCTTAAATTTGAAAAAAAAATAATTCTTAGTCTTAATGCATAATATTGTTAGATAACACAATTAGAATTGTTAGCCATTAATTCTCTTTTTTCACTTTTCGTTTCCTTCTTTTAATTTTTCCAATTATTATTTATTATTATGTATTATATATATGTTTGCTTTTAAAGGAACAGATATCAGTAAACTTTAACGTATTCAATTTAATTAGTGTTTGCAATATTTTTTTGGGAGGTGGAGGTGTTATTCTTATACGGTATTGACACATCCATCAAATAGAATCTTGCTAATGATGCGTTACAACTTCAGCCAGTGTTCGGATTCTTAGTGTAACAGTCAGTCAACCTTCACTTTCGAATGCGTGAAAATAATTTTTTTTCCCTTAACAAAAAATATTTCCAAAAAAGTGATTTATATAATTTATGAATAAGTAATAGCGATTATCCTTTAGATAAAGATTAATAATCTTAATTGTGACACAGTTTAAGTAATCTACCTGGCCCAGAGCAAAATGGACATAATTTGAATCCTTTAATGCAGGTCCTGTTGCCTATTAAACAGTGAACACCAATCTTTAATTAAAGCAACGTTAATTCATAGTTTACAGTTTATAGAGGTACTAGGCTTTCAGGGCGCTTTATAGTTTACAGTTTACAGAGGTACTAGGCTTTCAGGGCGCTTCATAGTTTACAGTTTACAGAGGTACTAGGCTTTCAGGGCGCTTCATAGTTTACAGTTTATAGAGGTACTGCGCTTTCAGGGCGCTTCGCGCCTATCTTCTATTTCAATTTAACATTTTCTCTTTGTATCCATTGCAAAACAAAAACAAAACAAAAAATTCACAAATTTTATTTTCAAAATCGTGAATTTTCGAAATTTAATGAAAATAAAATTTTGTTGGAGGCTTATTTTTGAAATTTTTACTATTCATAAACCTTCCCTGGGGTCATGTAAGGTCCCACACAAAATTGGGGCCCAATCAGTTTAGCGGTTTGGACGTTTATTCGATAAAAGCAAACAAACAATCAAAATTAAAGATCTCTAAAAATCAAGTGTTTTTCTCAATACAAATAATGATTTTAAAAGTGATCAGGAATGATAAGTACGACACTAAACATTTATCTTTTGTTTTTAAACGATTGAATTTTTTTTTATTGTTGGTCTGAAAATCGTCAAGCCCAGCCAAATTAAAGCAAATTTTACGTAAGATTGAAATCATTCACTTTTCGAAGAGCTATTGCGAAAAACAAAGTATCTCTCTGTCTATAGTATCTCTCTATATGTCTATAGTATCTCTCTATATGTCTATAGTATCTCTCTTTATGTATATAGTATCTCTCTATATGTCTATAGTATCTCTCTATATGCCTATAGTATNCAGTCTTGATTTTTAAACTATCAGAAATATTTTTTAAATCAGCATCCTTCTATTCCGAATATTTCACTTCAACCATCCACTTCTCTTATACTCTTGCTGTTTTCTGTCTTCTCAGAACTATCTATGTTGCTGTTTTTTGTTTCCCACATTTTATCCTCTCTCTTGCAGTTTTCTATCACTATTGAGATATGTGGTTTTGAACTCATGTCTATCAGGAGATAACTGTCGGTCTAGTACTGACTTAATCTTTCCTTTCCGTTTTGCTTCCTTAGGCATAAAAAATAGGCATGTTTCCTTCAACTCTACATTGTACAGTCCCCTGAGCATTTCGTCCTATAATTGCACCAGGCTCCTCTTGTTTGTAGAATATGCTTGTAACCATAACTCTTCCTTGGCCGGCAGTATAATATTCTCTGGTATCTTCACCACTTTCCTGTTTCCTGTCCAGGTATACCAGTTTCCGTTTCCTATTTTCTGCATGAGCTCTTCTGCAGGTCTCCTCCTCTTCTGTCTGATCTAGGTATTCCTGTCTTTTCTCTCATCATATTTGTGTTGTGAGAATCTTTTCACTATTTTGACAAAGAACACTCCTGCTTCACATTGCTCAAATGCTGCTCCCAGTTGAAAAACGGTATTATCTCTCTTCTAGCTGCTCCCATGATACATAAAATTATCATCCTTTTTATATTTTCATCTGGGGTTGTTTTCCAGTCATCGTTAAGCAGATAAGTTTCCAAGTTTTCGCACCATTAACATTGTCTCTGGATTTCCAACATATTTGGGAGCTCTTTCAATGAAGTCCTGTACTCTTTCTCTTGTACTATTTTTGATATCACACATCTTGTCGTATGTATCTTCTGTTGCTTCCCCTGTTTCCACTATTCTCTGTAGGTGAGCCATACATTGTTGTGATTTATCCATCTTCTTGTTCTGCTCCAACCTTGCTTTTACTTCTTGAATCTTTTCTAATGTTTTCCATTTTTCGAGTTTCTTTCTATGTTGTAACTCCATTTTCTCCAATCTTTCCAACAGGGCTGCAAATTCTTCAAGTTGAAATTTTTCATCTTCTCTTCCAGTTTCCTTCAAGTTTCATTTAAGCAAATCATGCTATGTATTCAATTAAAACGTAGTTTCAATAATGAGTTTTACGTAAAAGTTTACAACCATAGATATTTAATTAGTGCAGGTTTACAGAGTATCATGTTTACCCAATACTTATTACGAATAAAGTAATAGATAAATTGATATATAGATAGATAGCAAAGATATACAGATAGATAGATAGGTAGATAGATAGAGATACATAGATAGCAAAGATATACAGATAGATAGATAGATAGGTAGATAGATGGATAGATAGATAGATAGAGATGATACTTCAGAGACGACTATACGGAATTTATCAAGTCTTGTTTCTTGCACCCATGGAGAATGAAACCAAGATTAAATTTAACAGATCAGCTCTGCTAGATTTTATACTCTTCGTAGCGAACACTTACAGGAGATATATTTCATGTGTAGACCATACATATATATTAAATATCATTTTAACAGAACATTATATCATGTGCTCATACTTAAAAAGTGAACCACCAAAATCTCTTAAAACGGTGTTGCAACCATAAACCGATTATATAACTTCTTAATCATTTTCTTTTTAATTATAGTAGTGGATAAGTGCAAGGTTCGTCTATAAGGGGGTTTCGACTGTTGTTACTCAAAAACTAGTTCTCCAGCAGTCCAAGTACGTTACAGCAAAGTGTACGGAAACCCTATTGCCCCCTCCTTGTATTCAATTTTCCTTGATCTGAGCTAAGCTTTTCCTCTTTGTTTTATTACTCTATGGGTTTGAGTATATTACTTAACTAACATTGAATTTAACATTGACATTTTGAGGATCTGTTTTCACTTGAGAACCGGGAAGAGAAAATTTATTTTTTGGACTCGATCAAACCTTATGAAGATTAGCAAACTAAAATGTATTTCATCAGAAGACTTTTTATCCCGCTAGCCCCAGAAATTATTAACTCAGTCAATAACTCCTTCTGATGGAATCTGTATTTTTCACAGTTTATAGCTAATCAGATTGTTCGGCTAGATCCAGGTACACATGTTATAAATATCTCAGAGTACTTTATCAGGGAAACCTTATACCTTATCTATATTCCTGCTAATAACTATTATCATCATATCTCGTAACCAAATAAAGAATTAATATTATTGTAAATAACCCCCCCCAGCAGGAATAGGGTTAACCATGTATCATTCTTGAAACAATGACCACAAAATTACCCTATAGTCCTGGCATTTCCAAAATGTGGTTCTGCCTTTTTTGTGCTGTCAATATTACCGGTGATATTAAGAATTTTGTTTAGATTTCAATTTTGATAAATAAAACCAAATTATGTCGAAATTTCTGAACGAAAGTCTTCATATCTCGGGTTGAAAGCAAAAAAAGAGCAGACCACATTTTGGAAATGCCAGGACTAGGGAAATTTTTTTTTTTTTATTCTCTAGAATTTCCTTCTAAAATTAGGTTGAAAAGTAAATGCAGCATCTTAAAAGTCAAAGACGACCTTTAAGTCGTCTTGCTACTGTCATATGTTTCGTTATACACCCTGGCTGAACACGGAACAACCCCCTCCTCCCTTTCGACGGAAGGGGAATATGTTCCCTAAACGACCAAATAATTGTCCTGGAGATAATCCCATCAGTACCCCAGCAGTCTCTTAAATTATTTTATAATAATGTTTATTGGGAAGACTTTCATTAAAAAAAATATATTTAGGAAGACGACATTTAAATAAAGGGTCGCATATAGCAATTTTTAAAATAAAATAGAGAGTAGTTACCTTAAACCTTGAAGATTGATTTATCAAGGTTTATTTTATTTCTTCAAAAATTTCATGTCACGTTTGTGATTGAATATAAGTAAAAAAAAACTTTGTTTACAAAAATGGAAAAAGTCCCACTTCGCGGAGTAAAATTGTGAGTCAGAAAACGGACTACTTTCTCCACTGTACAGTTATCCGACCAATGGAATTGGCATATTTAATCACGTGACGCTATCTTTTCTCCTATTGGCCGGTACACCTCTCTACCTCACAGTCCACTAATCTGTCGTTACATCGTTTAGACGGGCGCGGCGTAGGTTTTATCAAAGTGAAAATTTCCTCCCGATTCCCACACAACGTGCATCAAGATGACTGACAGAGAGGATAAAGTTTACAAGGCTAAGTTGGCCGAACAGGCAGAGAGATACGATGGTAAGGAATAATTAAAACCAATTTCAATGAATACCTTTCAATGAGAAATTTCTGAAATCATTGTACATGCGGTCTTTTTTTCGTGTGGCCTGATCAGGCAATGTAAAGCTTTTTTTGTTCTGATTAATGGGGACATAGGGGATGATTCGAGTAATTTGAAAATAATTAGTCAGAGACGACGTTTGTTTCTCGTTATTTTAGATAATTTTATATTTGCCGGTAATTTTCTTGATCGAAAAAATTTTGGACCCTCCGGGGTACCCTCTCTCCCCCCCCCCTCCCATCAATTTTGTACATGCATTTCAAATTTATTACGTGGATAGCGTTGATCATGTGGCCGCATCGTCCTAGCCGCGGCGTTCGGCCCCGTAGCCTGCTATAGCCGCAGCGTTCGGCCCAGAAATTGTCCATGGTAATTTCTCAGAAAACTATTTCTTTTTAACATTAGACTTGTATTAAATTGATAGGAAGGGGGGGGGGGGGCCAAGAAATCTTTCTATAGGACAGACCCTTGTCCTAACCTAACACTGAAATATTGCAAAATAAATGTTTTTTTTTTGTTGAAAATAGTATAAGTAGGGGGGTCCAAAAATCGTTCTCTAGGACAGACCTTAAATGCCTTTCCTTTAAACATTTAAGTTTTGTAAATTGTATTTATTGCGTAAGGTAATCTCAAGACTCAACTCAATGCAAGGGGCATACCATTTAAGGAATTCAAGCATTCACTTCTGTTTTGCAGAGATGGTTGAGGCGATGAAGAACGTCGCTGGGCTCGACGTCGAGCTGACGGTTGAGGAGAGGAACCTCCTCAGTGTAGCCTACAAGAATGTGATAGGTAAAGAAGCTTTTGTTTTTAGAAATTAATTGTTTTCTTGACATTGTACGCAAATATGTGAATCCATGCCAGTAACTCCACTTAGACAAACTTGACAGTCAGCACTATCTTGAATGCAAAAATTATGAAATCAACTCCCTGTAATTGTTTTGTATAAAGTGATTTTTCTTTTCTAGAAGCTAGTGAGAAGTGATACTGGTCACAANATACATATTTTTCCTGTGGGGCCCTACTAAAGAAACCAAACAGCTCGATATAAAATGGAGTACCGTCTGCAAAGCATGTATAATCATATGGTAGGGCGAACCGCGTCAGTTGTCTCTCCCTTCTATTCCTTGCTCCCTGGGTTACCCACAAAGAATGAGACTGTAAAAACGAGTCAAGATTCTAGAAATAAATTTGATTTTTGGTTTCTGCATTCAATCTAATATTTGGATGGATTACTTATTGATAAAGCACAGAAATAAACCAGTTTTTAAATACGCAATTTAATTTTATTTTAGTTTTGTTGATTTTCTTCCTGAAGTGCTCCCATAGCTAGGATTAAGGGAATATATTTTTGAGGAAAACAACAATAAAATTGTTTTTGCTCATTATTAAACAAGTTTTTTTTTAATCTGAAGCTACTTTTGTCCTGAAAGAAAAAAATATTTAGTTAATAATGCTCAATACTTTCACAAGGAGGAAGTTCTAGAAATATAATCAATATTTGGTTTTAGACACATTTTTCTACACAGATCCTTTGTCTTCGAGATATTTTTGATAGAAAGGTTTAATTTTAGTATCTTAAGAGACTTACTAGGATATTCTATTTTGAGAATGAAGGGACTTATGCCAGGATATGCTTTGTAAACTTAATCCTGGATATTCTAGGTTGAGAATGAGTTGAAGGATATATGCCAGGATATACTTGATATACATAAACCTGGATATTCTAGGTTGAGAATGAGTTGAAGGATATATGCCAGGATATACTTGATGTATTGGATAAACATCTAATCCCCTCCAGCTCTACTGGAGAGAGTAAAGTATTCTATTACAAGATGAAGGGAGATTACCACAGGTACAATAAGTTCAAAAGTCTAAGGTCTAATTGTCTTAAGAAAGATTATATAGTCGTCATATATTTAAAGTTTACTTATTTAAGAGGACAATGTTCCTAACAAGTGTCAAAGCTTAGCTCATTTAATAATCAGTTACAAACTCCAAATTTTTACTATTTAAGACGTCTTGAAGTAAAGATCATTCAATACAAACTCTCTTAAACTTGTCAAAACAACTTTTCTTAGATATTTTTTAATCTATTTCACAACTCTTAGTGTAAAATTAATAATTACACATTGCGTAGGTATTTGGCTGAGTTTGCCACTGGAAATGACCGTAAGGAGGCTGCAGAGAATTCTCTAGTTGCGTACAAAGCTGCGTCAGATATTGCCATGACGGAGCTCCCACCCACACACCCAATCAGGTAAATCAACTGAAAAGATAATACATTTATCCACCTTTTAAAGAATTTTAACTTATGGAAACCATTTGGTTTGTTGGGTTAAAACATCTGAAAGAGCTCGACTTCTAGTTGGTGTACACCTCAATAGTGTATTCATATTGATTTTTAAAGATGTGGGGGGGGGGGCAACTTTCACAATTCACCCCTATTCTGTACAATTCAAGATCAATGTATTTTCCACCAATAAAGTTCTTCTCTTATTGTACGTACCTGAACATAAGTATTGTAGACAAATATATTGAGAAATGTATTGGATTTATAGGCAGAACAAACTGATATAAATCTACGTAAACACAAACCAATTCTTGAGTAAACATAAGGGAGGTTTATGTCATATAAGTTTGTCATTTCTATCTACGCAAATTTTTCATATGACGCAGCGTTTCGAAAAATGGAATGCGTCAAACTCTCATGGTAAACCCAAGGGATTTTCTTGTTTTAACATCATAAATTATATTGCAGTACAAAATACGTTGAATTTTATATGAACAACTTGAAGCAATCATATATATTCTGATGGGAGGAGGAAGGATTTAACACTTTCTAAATTTTATTGCAAATAAATTCGATGTTAGCTTGGTTTGAATATTGTTTATAAACCGCAGGCATATTTAACTTGTGATACACCCCAGTAGGTTTAAAATACACAGCATCTGTTGAGGGGGGGGGGATTGTCTCCTGCAGATATATTTTCGCCAGTGCTTTGGATCCATTTAATTTTGATGCGGATTCGGATCCTAGATCCTGGATCTGCACTGGAAAAAAATGGATCCGGGTCCAAATCCGGATCCGGATTCAGGTCGTTTATATAAGATTTACTGAATATTTTTCGAATTTTTTTGTTTTATTTGTTCGCATATTTTTATCCTAAAACTTGATGAACCATTTTTATAATCTCTTTTTTTCAAAAGTTCAGATTTTGGTTTTTGGAGAAAAAAGGTTTTTTTCAGATTTTGTTGATATTTTACCACTTGGATTAGGATCCGCGAATCCGCATATTTGTGGATCCGGATCCATGAAGCTAAAATCTTACGGATCCGGATCCTAAGCACTGATTTTCGCAGTGGAAAAAAACTCGCAATACAGGACGGAACAATATTGAATATATGGATTTTGGGACAACAGGATAATTGAGAGTTATATACAAGGCTTCAGATCCGTTTAATTTTGGCGAAATTTTTTAAGCATCATTGTCGAATTATTTTTCTTTGTTTTAGCTTATTTTTATGCTAAATCTTGATGAACCATTCAGAGATCAGGGGTTTGAGAGTTTTTGTATAATATTTGCTCTTAGGATCCATCCGGATCAGGATTCGGATCTTAAGCACTGGACATTCGGGATTTTTTCTACCACCTGGATATTCTAGGTTGAGAATGAGTTGAAGGATATATGCCAGGATATACTTTATATACATGAANCCCCCAGATTTTTTAAATGTGGTGAGATGGTTTTAATGCATTACTAAATTCCAAATGGATACCGTTATCAAAGAAATTTAGGGCGTTTTTCTATCCATTCAGTTTTAAAATCAGCCCGTAATGCAACATCACTGTCATTGACTTAAATGTAAATTGTAAATATAATTTTACTGCTTTTGAATTATTTGATTTTAATTGTAAAATAAACAAACATTTATTACAGGTTGGGACTAGCATTGAACTTCTCCGTGTTCTACTACGAGATTCTAAACTCACCAGATAGAGCCTGCAGGCTTGCCAAGGTAGATATCATAAGAATAATCTGCATAGAACATAAATTGTCATCCTTGCGACATTTCACCTTCAGATATATTCAAAGGGATTTTACTCAATCTATAGGATGCCATATATGTGTTTATCAATGCAATAGTTCCAATCTTTGGAATTTTTAACGCCCTCAAGGAAATGCATAAGGAATACGAAAAAAAAGAATGAGCAATATTTTAATCTTGTAGCTTCTGAAGACTAAAAAACACAAAAATATTTTAACATTGTTATAATTTGAAAGGCAAAAAATCTGTTCAGAACTTGGATGATACTTTTCCTATATTTCATGTCAATTCTTTTTTCTAGGCTATATTAAATGTTAATGCTCTATTCTATGCTATATTTATTGCGAATTCTATATTCTAGGATATATTAAATGTGAATGCTTTAGTTATGCAATTTTCAATGATAATCCTATATTCTAGGCTATATTAAATGTTAATGCTTTATTTTATTCTATATTCTATGCTATATTAAATGTTAATGCTCTTATTCTAAGCTGTATTCAATGCTGATGCTACATTCCAGGCTATACTAAATGCTAATGCTCTATTCTATGCTAATTCTATATTCTAGGATATATTAAACGTTAATGCTATATTCAATGCTAATTCTATATTCTAGGCTGCTTTTGATGATGCTATTGCTGAGCTGGATACTCTATCTGAAGAGAGCTATAAGGATTCAACACTTATTATGCAACTACTCAGAGACAATCTAACCCTCTGGACCTCAGATATGCAAGGAGATGGGGATGCAGAGAAGGCAGAAGGAGGTGATCAACCCCCCCCCCGTACCCCCGCCACTCGCGCTTTTAAGACATGATAAGGATCGCATTATAATTCCTTGGGATCGAATTAAATAAATTTGAACTAGGTCGCTGAACTTGGCCTTGATTCAAATACCTACCTGTAGTGCTGTAGATTCATTAAATTCAGCCCCTGGTTTTTAAATGTTAATTATTGATTTGAATCGCTAGTATTGTATTACACATATTGCAATCTCTGAAGAATTACAACTGAAATTGATTTCAGATTTTCTACCCGGTCGAAAAGGCGAAAATTTTGAACAGGACAGAGCCGGATCCGTGACAAAATGAAATGGAAGTTCCGGATGAAAGATTAATTGTTGGTTTTTTTTTCAGATGAAGCTAAAGTTAAAGTTGAGGATGTAGAAACCCCAGCTCCTGCTCCAGCTGCACCTGAGGAATCTTAGACAAGAAGCTCAGCAGTTTAATAAAAAAGCAGCTCAGCAGCCCAGTTTACCTGAGCAGCTTATCCATCAAACACTCATCATCTTTGGCTCATGAGAGTAAACTCCATCACAGTGCTGCATTCATTTCAAACCAAAAATATTTTCTGATTGTTGAGCATCATAGTTATGGGTTAGGGCTCAGTACTCCCTAGTACTCCCCACTAGTACTTCAGTATACATAGTACTCCAAAACCTGTGTTCTGGCGTTTCTCAAGTATTTGAGAGTTTTAAAGCTTTCTCGAGTATTTAAATTTATCATGTAAAGGACTATTTTTGAGTAGCGTCACAAAACTATTACTTATCTTACTTTTTGCAGTTGTGCTTCAATAGCTTTTCAGGTTTCGGGAGTATTAATAATTAGGCCATTGGAGTACTGAACATACTGGAGTACTAATTGATGCAACTCCTGAAATTATAGTTTGTCTGAATATTCTTAATCTAAAACAATGTTACCAACACACCAGGTTTGCAATTTAGTACAACATTTTACATTTATGCACAAACTTTCTTTACAACACAATCTGGGCAATCCTTTGTATCCCTCCCCCCCTTTCTAACAAATACCCCACCCACCCCTGTATTGATATTTTTAAGTTACCTGAACGATAGATCTTGAACCAGTATTCCGGTAGTTTTTCTCAGGGGTGTTTATTTCGTTGTAAAAATCTATCCCCCCTTCTTGAGAAATGGGGGGAAAATCTATATCTTTTTGGGAACAAAATTATTAAAATAATGTTAACAGTTCCCCCTTAAAATCTGTGGCGGGGGGGGGGTAGCTAATAAATATATACCCCTGAAATTTTACTAGTTCTAAATAAACCATTTTGTTCTTAACAGGGGGCAAGGTCTGGACACTTAAAATCCATCTTTAATCACAGTCTTGACTTTTTTTCATCTTTTTCCCCAGGGCTTGAGTTGGTTTATTGTGATGTACACCATTCCGTATTTATTATTCTAGATTTTTTATTCTTTTATTTATGACATTTTTTCTTTCAAATTGTATTTGAGTGTCTGACGGGAAATATTTCCGGTGCAAAGGTTTCAATTTTAACAGTGCTCAACTATTTGGCATTTAAACGTAAATATTAGGTTTTTGACTCAACTACACGAATTTACTGTGATTATGTTTGTTTAAAAATATTATTATTAATTTCATTTTTTAATAATTTGGCGTTCTCTCTCTAAGTTTTGTCATTTTTTCCTTGGTAAAAATTGCAATAATTTCTTGCGTAATACTTGCATTTTTCAATTATAAAATGTTCGCAATATTTTCCTGCATAATATCTTAATATTTCTAATATTTCTTGCGAACTATTTGCAATATTTCTTCGTGCATTTTTATTACTTTCAAATGAAATATTGCTCATTTCGCAGCGTATATTCGTAATATTGCCATGCATAACTCTTACAATATTTTGCTTGCGTAATATTTGCAATATATCTGTGTTATTTTTGCAATATTCCATGTTAGTTATACTCACCGCTTTAAAACAATCTGTAAATGATTTCATCTAAATTGTATGTAACTTCGCAGTAATAAATGTAACTAAAATCAACAGTTTTAGACATAAACACTTTGTGGTAAAAGTAAATTAAGTTAGTTGGTCCTTAAAGGTTTGCAAATCGATGGATTTATTTTTTAAATAATGATAAATTACGGTAAAATATCTGTAAGTAATGCTAATCTTGGTGGAGGACCCCTATCCTATATACAACATTCTGAAAATTAATATTAGTAAATTATTTGAAGTTCTATTGTTGACTTCACAGTAAACATTATTCGAGGTTTCTCTAGGTCCTCCGAATATAGTAACAAAGAAAAATTTCCGAGTTGAATAAATTAATAATTCTCCGGCAAATGAAGACGATGTTTGTTATAGTCTCTTGAAAAAGGAAAGCTCTTCCATCGATCCAAACATTAAGATAAGTCACAATACTGCACAGAAGCTGCAGTTCAACAGCAGACATACAAGGTTCAAACATGGATTAGGAACGCTTTGCGTCACAAAACAGAATCAACCTTATTTGTATAAAAATGACTAGTGCCTCAAAACAATCTAAATCTCACAAAAATTGATTTTTTCAAAAGTTTCTGCATGAAAAATGTCTATTCAAGACATCATACATTATAAAAAGATTCCTTAGGCCGGCCTGATTTTTTTGAAAATATGTGTTTTTAATTTAGAAAAAATGAAAGGTTGTTTTGTAACTCTTATCTCCTGTAGATGGACAAAACGTTAATTGATTCGACTGAGAAGATTGACTACTGAAGCCAAGCAACTGTGATGAAAAACTAAATATATGATGGTTACTAATAAACCCGATTGGAGAAATTACAGGTTTTCAAATGAGTATCTATATACATTGGAGATTTCAGATCATCAGAACGATTTCAAAATAATCCAGAGGCTTCTAGAATAAGAGTTCTAGATAAATGAGAGTCCTGAAAGAGGCCCAATACTGAGAGAGGTTCTAGAAGTATACGAATGTGAGGGTCTAAAGGTCATTGAGAGGGCTTTCAGTCATGTAAGAGTCTACACAAACCAGAGGTTTAAGAGAGTTCTAAGATAAATTTTTTAAAACCCAGTGATCTCTACGTTGCGTAAGAGTTATTTAAACGTAATTTAAAGTATTCCGAGTCCCAACAAAGACTTAAAGAACTCCAATAAAAAAACTATTTAAAACTTTGAGAGTTTAAAAATCCTGAAGACTCCCAACAATAACAGTATTAAGGGTTTCAAGAAACACAGTAAACTCTGAGGACTTGAACAAAAACCATAAAGTTCTAAATTAATGAAAACCAGATCTGAAGTCCAGTATGTCTGGGTGGGGAGTCCCAAACCTAGAGAATACGTTTACACAGGTAAAAATAATATTCATAATTAAAGGGAGTGTTCGCGAAAAATGAAAGGGGGTATAGGCTACAGGTAACTTTAGATCGCTACTAATCATATACTTCTATCTGTTGCGTCTACAAGAAGAAAATTGTTAAAAACGACCCAAACCGAAGAACGTAGCGTCCATATAAATAGTAATATCTGAATGATTTGTTTGGAAATAAATTGATTATTTTACGATCCGAGTTGAATGTTGCAACTTTCTGAATTTGTATGGACGCTACGGTCTTCGGTATGAGTAGTCTTTATAAATTTTTTCCTTATAGAGTATAGACGCCACGCAACAGATAGAAGTAAGATTAGTAGCGATCAAAAGCGCTTATTTTTCGCCGTAAGCCTATACCCCCTTTCGTTTTTCGCAAACACTCCCTTTAAGGATATCGTTGTGAATCGGACATGTCACTTAAAATTACATTAACAGTCCTTTAAATTTAGGGAATATAAAATGAAATTAAAAGTAACTTTATGAAAAGAGAATTATAAACAAAAATATTTACTCATTAAACTCAACTTTCTGCCTTGAAGGGACTGTACGAGTAATTTCAAGTGACCCTTCTTTACAAAAGTGACTTACGCATATCTATAACGACATGAATTATCAGAATTAAACTCATTTAAACCTAGAAAAGAAACGATATTCTGCACGAAATTGATCAGATAAAGGTTTCAAGGTTACTGTTTTCAATCGAGCATTGTTAATATCTTAGAAATTACGCTTACAGTCCCTTTAGTTTTCGGGCTCAGTGGAGCAGTGTTTATATTATGACATGGGCTAAATAGTTAAAAAATTAAGATTTTAATGATTGAAAAATTTTTTTAAAAGGATTAAATGGAAAGTTTTCCAATCCTTTTTGTTACTGCATAGTGCATATCCAAAAATTCATATATTTTCTCCTAAAAACCTTTCCGGCAATAAAACACTTTAAAAACGCGGAGAAAAAAAATGATCTTCTAAAGGTGGGGAGAAAAAAAAAAATTCATTAAAGAAAATATATTATTCTGATTTTGTAACATAAAGAATTCTATTAAGTTTTGTAACATAAAGAAATCTATTAAGTTTTGTAACATAAAGAAATCTATTAAGTTTTGTAACATAAAGAAATCTATTAAGTTGTGTAACGTTGATTCTATGAATAATTGATCGCTTAAAGTTGAAAGAAACTGAATAAAATGAATTTAACCTTAAACATTAATTTACTTTTTTAACACATATTTATATAATAATTTTCTTCGCTTATATATATTTGTTATATATATGTTAGCTATAGCTATAACGGCTGGACCGTATGGGGTGAAATTTGTTCAATTTTTGAAAAATTGTACACTTTGAAATCTTTGGAACTTCAAACAGTCAATACTTCTTTAAGTTTTGTGATATACCTCTAATTGGTATCAATCAATCGGAAATGTTCCAAAGATTTTAATAATGTACAATTTAAAAAAATTGAACGATGGTGAGGGCTACAATGTCTTAAAGATCGTTTTTTTGGGACACTCAGTAAATTAATCTTTTTTTAGTTATCACGAGCAGCGAAGGAATTCATGGTTTAACTCTCATTAAAATTTGACATTTTACAGCGAAAACCAACAAATCTGAATGACTATTGTCTACGCCATTATTTTGTAATTTTTGCTTTTAAATTGGACAAATTCTTTTGCCAAAAAATTCTTGCTTTTTGATTTTCCTTTACTAAATTTCAATAACAACATAAATAATGGAATTTGCTGAAACATCAGTAGAGAAATGATTTTTTTGTAATTTACCACATATACAGGGCTACCCATTAAGAATGAGACTTCAGCGACGATTGTACGAAATTTACACTAAATCTATTTCCTTATATTCACAATTCCCTGCAACGGAAGGCTTGTTTTTATCTTTGCCAAATCCTTAAATAAGTTACTATGATTACTATATCTAAGGCAGCTAATACTTAATTTAACCTTGGTATTGTCATATTTTAAAAGTTTCCGGTCGTCTTTGTAGTCTCATCCTCTGTATACATTTTATAACTTGTAATATACAACTGAGCTCAACCTTGAAAACAATTTGAATTGACCTTAGGCCGTAAGATATATGAGAACGAATTTAAAGAATTTGAGTACCGGCTAAAATTTAAGCCTCGGCTTAGATATGGTTGGTTCCACTTAAAATCGTATTCATTGCTTCAAGATTTAAGCCGGCGCTCAATTGAAACCGGTTTTTGACAGATTAAAGACGCAGCTCAAATTTATTAAATTCAGACATAGGTATCTTTAATCAACATAAATAAACTTGAGATTCGAAATCATCTAAGAAAAACGTTATTAAATTGAACCTAATCGTAAAAATAATTTTGTAAGAGCTTAAATCCAGGTATTAAATCTGACTTCAAATTGAATCTAACATAAGAAGAAGATTAAGTGTGCTCTAAATCATGTATTTGCCTGGAACAGGATATTGGAACTCATCTTGGCTCAGGACTTAACTCAGTAGCAGAGAACCTAGAGGGAGCCTTCATTCAGATCGGAGAGGGAACAGCCGAGAGAGCAGGTAACAGATAGGGAACAGTGGAGAGAGCAGGTAACAGATAGAGAACAGTGGAGAGAGCAGGTAACAGATCGGGGAGGGAACAGCCGAGAGAGCAGGTAACTGCTTGGAAACAGTGGAGAGAGCAGGTAACAGAAAGGGGAGGGAACAGCGGAGAGACCAGGTAACAGATAGGGGAGGGAACAGTGGATAAGAGCTGGTAACAGATACGGGAGGGAACAGCAGAGAGAGCAGGTAACAGATAGGGGAGGGAACAGCAGAGAGAGCATGCAACAAATGGAGGAAGGAACGCGCAGAGAGTAGGTAACAAAAAAGGGGAGGGAATAGCGGAGAGAGCAGGTAATGGATAGGGGAGGGAACAGTGGAGAGAGCAGGTAACATATATTGGAGGGAACAGTAGTAAGAGCAGGTAACAGATAGGGGAGGATTTAGCGAAGAGAGCAGGTAACGGATAGGGGAGAGAGCAGGTAACATATATTTGAGGGAACAGCGGAGAGAGCAGGTAACAGATAGGGGAGGGAACAGCGTAAAGAGCAGGTAACAGATATTGGAGGGAACAGCAGAGAGAGCAGGTAAAAAATAGGGGAGGGAACAGCAGAGAGAGCAGGTAACAAATAGGGGAGGGAACAATTCAGAGAGAGCAGATAACAGATATTGGAGGGAACAGCAGAGAGAGCAGGTAACAGATAGGGGAGGGAACAGTAGAGAGAGCATGCAACAAATGGAGGAAGGAACGCGCAGAGAGTAGGTAACANNNAACTACAGTTAACTACAATTAACTACAATCAACTACAATTAACTACAATTAACTACAATTAACCACAATTACCTATAATTAACGTTCCTTGTAAAGGGTGTGTTCGGCGAGGAAGCAGTACTGAAGAAGAACAGGTTGAAGATCTAGAAGAAGGAGGAGGGGGAGGGGGAGGAGGAGGGGGAGAAGCAGAAGGATCAGAGAGAGAAAGAGTTCTATTAAACCAGGTAATCATCCACAGAAGGAACAGTCAGGTTTTTGATCTTTATTACATACATATATTTACTAATCTAGTAACGAACAAAATTGCTTGTGAAATAGCGTCTTTTTAGACATATTAAAAACATTTCTTTGTATAAGTTGTAACACCCCACTCTTTCAAAAACATTTGGAAAGTGATTTTATTAAAAGGGAGAGTGACATGATAAGGTTTAATTTCTGTGGAAAATGCTGTATGAGTAATATAAAACATGCACATTTAGTTAGAGATGGGCATCATTTTGGGCCTTTTTCATACACAAGGACTTCTGCCTTTCAGAGACCCTACAAAATGGAATGTTCTGTATATCTTAAATTTATTAGCTTTACATTTTGCAATACTTTCACCATGAAACCAGATATATAGAAAAAAACAAAAACAAGTTGGTTAAATTTTTCGAGAAATCTTTTTATTAAATTGCTGTGGTTAAAACTTTTTCACAATAAAAGTAAATTTAAAATATGGTTTTAATTTTGAAATATGCTAACATCTCACATTTTTCTAATTTGTGTCTCTCTTAAAAATGTTTAAGAACTAACCAAACGCATATGCCTTATAGTTCTACACTTCAGTGTATATCATAAAAAGTCAAGATAACGAAAATCATATTTTATGTATAAACTATTATACATATACTTATACAAGATAAAGAATATATTTACGAATGCAAAAACACATAATTTGATTTCTGTGACTCGATCCAGTGACCGCTGTTTATTAGCTTACAGTGAAAATTGATAAATAATTGTGACAAAAATTAACAATTATTCTGAAACATGAATTATTCATAATACATGGGCGTATTCAGGATTTCAACAAAGGGGAGCAAGATTAGGTAAAATAGTTATATCCCCGCACACTGGCCTTGAAGTTGATTTTATTATACTTTATTTTCTTTAAAGTTGATTCTATTTGTCCCCTAATTGTGAATTGTATAGTCCACGTGCATTGTATAGCACTTTATGCAGTGATATTCATTAAGAAGCTGCATTTATTTATCAATTCAATTTACATTATCATCTGATGGTATTTCCAAAATGTGGTCTGCCTTTTTTATGCTTTCAAAACTTCAAAGTGCACGTCGTACCAAAATAACAGTGTTATATGTAATTTTATGAAACTATTCTTGATACGATGGGGTTACTTATGAACCTCAGCAAGATAAGATATCATGAAGGTCCAGAACAGCTTCTCAGAGGCATGGATATCGCAAGAATTATACAGAGCATTAAAAGGGTCATCATTGTGAACACATTGCAGGGAAATATAAATATGTAATGTTTGAAAAGAGAAGAAATGTTGTTTGTATAGTGTTTTCATTGTAATAATTGAATGTTTTTAATGTAAAAATAAAAAAATTAGCATAACAAATATCAAAACTATAAAAGTACAAAAAAATTAGGATGGTTTGAACAAATATTTTTAGTATTTCAGATCACTTAAACTGATGATTATTTTTACTAAATATTCCTGGCGAGAAAATTAAATCCTGACGGGAAAATAAAATTTTAGTCAAATTGAACACGGTAAGGCTCGATTTGTGTTCATTCGTAATACAAACCTGTTTCTGATCAGCTGACATTAGTGCAAATGCAACGTTAGTTCAATCAGACATTAGTGCAAACGATATAGCATCTTAAATTTTTATCATTCATAAACCTTCCCTGGGGTCACGTGATGTCCCACAAAAAGTTTGGTTCAGCCGTTTTGACGCTTTTTGGATACAAATTCAAACAAACAGACAGACAGACAAACCAAATTTATACCTAGAAGGTGAACATGCATGATGAAGTGCACAATAGTTTCATAAACAAGTATGTCCTTTTCTGGGTTTCTTCTCTGAATGTTTATTGATTGATTAATGATAATTGATTAAACCAGAGAATTGTACGCGGCACTTGCGATAAATTGAACACTCGTCACATCACAAATAATTACGTCTAGGCACTGTCATTAATTCTTCTGCCTTGTTTAAGATTATCAATAAGGATGTTAATCTAGGAATTAGGTGGAGGAATGGGCTGTGGTTCATCCTATTCAGCCTATATACCTCAACCTTCTAGTACACAGGTAGTTAAACGATATGAAACACGTGAAAATATTTTTCATAAATTGTTAGTTTCTGAAGAAATGATTCACGCGAATATAACTATTGCAACACTAACACAATTATTGAAATTGTTTTTTTGGTATTGCAACATGTCCCAAGGTTTTCAATCTTGTTTTTCTGTGTCGTAGGTTGACAACATGCTTTGTGATATGTGCCAAGCCAGACTCAATTTTATCAAAAGAAAGGTAGGTTTCCTTATTTTTTTCTTGGGTGGCTATATCCTTACCTCGGTACATTCCTAGAGAACGATTTTTGGACGCCCCCCCAGGGTCTTTCC
>NW_019397285.1:35649-131917 GCF_000591075.1 Eurytemora carolleeae
TTTCCAAACTGATATTTCTAATTCGATACTTTCAATAGTTTCCAAACTGATATTTCTAATTCGATACTTTCAATAGTTTCCAAACTGATATTTCTAATTCGATAATTTCAATATCCCGCCAATCACATTGCTCAAAGCCAACTTTAAAAATCTTGAGATTCTTGTATCCAATAGGATTTTACATCCAAGATCTTCCATTTATTCTTTGCCTACATATAATGTAATTATATTTCCCCTCTTTCAAAAGTCTAGGGTGGGTTCTCCTCTGTAAAGGGCCTTTGTGGGTGGGTGTGTTAGAACTGTAGTTTTAATGATTTGGTCTTAATTTTTGTTAGGGGTCATTGGCAACTCCCCACCTTGAACCACCTTTTAATTATTGATGATGGGTAACTTATCATTGAAACTCCTGTTATAAATTGATGATGACCACCCTCCCCCCCACCCCTAATTCCCCTTAAACCCATGCTTTTTCATTGATTTATACATGTTTAGAAAGTATGCAGTGAATGTTGCAACTGTTTTTGCAGTACATGTTTACCCAGGTAGAGTATAGTACATAAACAAACAATCATTTTATGTTTTTAGACTTTAATCTTTGAAATATGAATACAATATGATTTCATTTAAAACCTTAATCTTAATAAGAAATGAAAAGATATCGTTGTATAGAAATACAAGAACCACGATTGAAATGAAAATTAATTGAAAAATAAACCTTAATTCAATTTTTGATGGAACCTTATTTTGTAGTGAGAATGGGAAATCGACAAGAACCTGTGCCAGATGTAAAGTAAGATTTAAAGAAAAATTATTATCAATAAAAAAGTAAAAAGTGGAACAAAAGTCGTCTTACTAATTAACTTAATTTTTTAATTTGTAACTGTTGAAACTCTGAAAGTTGATCAATTTGAACTTTTCCTAGATTTGGGAGAAAATAATGTATACTTCAAAACCTTGTTTACCTCTTCTTCAAACTATGAATTCCAATAAATTATTTAATGTCACTAAAAGCTAAAATTCAGAGAAAAGACCTACTGCTTACCAGGACGTAGTTAGGAATTTTTCTGGGGGGGGNTTGCCCACTACGCCTCTGCTGCACTAATGATTTATATCTAGGTACTTGAACGAAAACCCGGTGAAAGAACGGAGCTTATGAAACTCAGGCAGTTATATTTATATAACAAAACAATATTATTTAATTGTTTTTGTTATCACAAATCTTTATAGGAGACCACTTTTTTATCAGAGAATTTCACTATATGCTTTGTTTTTATAATTGGGTAATTCAAAGACGTTGTTACTCTTTTGTTGTAATGTCATGTGCAGTGCTTAGGATCCATTTAATTTTGATGCGGATCTGGATCCTGGATCTGCACTGAAAAAAATGGATCCGGATCCCGATCCAGGTCATTTCTTTTAAGATTTACTGAATTTTTTAACAATAAATAATTTTCAAATTCTTTGTTTCATTTTCCCCCCTTATTTTTATCCTAAAACTTGATGAACCATTCAGAAATGAGGAAATTTTTTTAATCTCTCTTTTTTTAAAAGTTCAGATTTGAGTTTAGGAGTAAAAAGTGTTTTTTTTTTCTGCAATTTTTGGTTGATATTTTACCCCTTGAATCCGGATCCGTGGATCCGCATATTTTTACGGATCCGTATCCAGGAAGCCAAAATCTTGCGGATCCAATGGATCCGAATCCGGATCCTAAGCACTGTTCATGTGTCTTACATTTGCATGAATTTATATGTACACTGTACACTGTACACTGCACACTGCATGCTGTACACGTAACGCTGGACGCTGGACCATGTACATGATTTTGTTACATAAACTGTAAACTGAATAGAGTGAAAGATCTTCAGTTGTATCTGAGCCGACGACAGATAAATATAAAGGCCTGCGTAGGTAAATATCATATATATTATTTAAAGTTTTAATTCTAATACCAATAGCCTGAAATAAATGAAATAAAACTTGGATTGAAATACGATTTAAAAAAATAACCGTTGCGACAGTTTAGCCCAAAGACAAAATTTATATTAACACCCCCCCCCCTTCCAAATAAAAATAAGATAATAGCACTTATCTAGACATAGTTAGCACCAGCGGCTAGATCTTATTTAGAATCAATATCTTTCGCGTTCTTGATTGTTTTGACTTTGAAGGAAAAATTTGAGATTTTCTAGACTTCCATAAGTGTAAAAAACAGGACTCATTTTTTATGACCCGTTAACTAATTAAAAATCGTTAAATTCTGAAAACTTCAAATTCATAATTTTCGGAAATTGAAATAAATGTGCGTTATTATAGAATTTAAACAAATCTTTTATAAAAAACTCTTCTTTGAAAATTGAAAATCACTCTCGAACTAAGGTTTGGTTAATGACAAATTATTTAAAAACCAAATATTTGTTTAGAGAAGAAAGACCTAGTAGAGCTAGTCATAGAAACTAATGGAGACGGAGGAGAAAGAAGAAAAATCCGTCCTACTTCTCCTCCTTCCAATCCGTCCTGGCAGGATCCTTCTATACGGGTTTCTGATCAGGTAATTCGTCCTACGATTCCTCCCTCCCATCCGTGCTAGAAGGATCCTCCTATATGGGTTTCTAATCAGTTAATCCGTCCTATTCCTCCCTCCAATCCGTCCTACTCCTCCTCGCTCCAATCTGTTCTGGCAGGCTCCTTCTATTCGGTGTCTTAATCCGTTCTACTCCTCCTCCTTCCAATCTGTCCTATGCAGGACCCTTTTATACAAGTTTCTGATCATGTAATCCGTCATACTTCTCCATACAATCCGTCTTGAAGGGATCCTTCTATGAACGTTTCTGATCAGGCAAACCGTCCTGGCAGGATCCTTCTATATTTATTTTATTTAATCTGTCTTACTCCTCCTCATTCCCATCCGTCCAGGCAGGATCCTCCTACACTGGTTTCTGATTAGGTAATCCGTCCTACTCCTCCTTCCAATCTGTCCTTGCAGGATCCTTCTATACAAGTTTCTGATCATGTAATCCGTCTGGTAGGATTCATCTTTACAAGTTTCTGATCAGGTAATCCGTCATACTTCTCCTTTCAATCCGTCTTGGCAGGATCCTCTATATGGAGTTCTGATCAGGTAATCCGTCCTACTCCTCTTCCTTCAAATCCGTCCTGGCAGGATCCTCTTGTACGGGTTTCTCATCAGTTAATCTGTCTTACTCCTCCCTTCAATCCGTTCTGGCAGGATCCTTCTATTCGGGTTTCTGATCAATTAATCCGTCCTGTTGTAAGTCTTATCCATAGATCTTCGTAGACCGTGTTGCCCATGGATACGTTTCAGCTGCTAGAAGCACCGAAACCTATTAAATTGAATAAAGGGTTGTCCAATGTCCAATAATAAGATTAATGAAAATAATAATATAATGATCTAATTATTTTAGGTTCCACTTGAAAGAGCAAGCAATTTTCCAAAGAGCTATACCGAGAGCAGTCACAGGAAACATTTATCATTTTAATATAAGATATTATAAAAATTCCTCCCTGCTTTATATTTTTTATAGAAACGTAAGCTTGATTTGATGCGTAATCTAAAAATACTGTCTAAATATAATTTTCTTATCATTTATCATTTTCTTGAAGATAATTTAATAAAATGTTTTGTTAGACGAGAGTGGTTTGAGAAATTTGATGGTGAAACCGCTGACATACCGGTTGATTCAGAAACCTTCGTTACCGGGCCGGAGTCTTCCGCCGTCGGAACTTTGTCGGTTGACACGCTGGATGAATCTGTAATGGAAGCTTTACCGGTAGAGGACTCAACAATACTGGTGGAGACGCTCAACTCCCCGGGGGAGGAGGAGGGGGAGGAAGTTCTACAGGAGAAATATCAGGGGTTGTCAGAGCAACCACCGATTGAGGAAGATGATTATATAGGTGAATAGATCGAGCAGAGGCCGAATTCAAAGAATTTAAACTGCGTCGCTGATCCGCCAAAAATTGGTTCAAATTGAGCGCTCTCAACTCTCATGTGGAACCAACCATGTTTGAACCGCGTCTCATATTTGAGCCTCATTTCAAATTCTTTAAATTTGACCTTAGGGGTATTTTTGTTTGCACCTTTTCTCTCCTTATTGTAATTTTTTTTCAAACATGTTGTGGGAAAAAAGGTCAGGATTTTCATTCGCTAAATTAGTCATTGTCTTTCTTCAATTATCATTTTTGATTTTTTTAGACAAGAAGTCTTTTTCTATCCAGAGTTATAATGACGAGAAGTTTTATGTCGTTACGTCAGATCTAAATAATACTTAGTCACAATTCATCTCAGAATTGTTAAATTGTTAATTTTTAAATTATCGTAATAAAGAGTAAAATATTTTAATATATGTACCGGCGCCATAATCATATAGAGATGTATTTTTTACTATATTTTTGCTGAAGGAAAGTTTGAAATTTAAATATATTCTCATTTTACTATAATTTTACTCTGTCCTACTCTAATATCAGACCAAGTTCATATATTCTCTATCCTTGACTCCGTCCTACTATAATATCAGACCAGACTAATATATTCTCATTTCACTATAATTTTACTCTGTCCTTCTCCTATATCAGACCAAGTTCATATATTCTCTATCCTTGACTCCGTCCTACTATTATATCAGACCAGGCTAATATATTTTTATTTCACTATAATTTTACTCTGTCCTACTCTTATATCAGACCGGGTTAAGATATTCTCTATCCTTAACTCCGTCCTACTATTATACCAGACCGGGTTTATATATTCTCTATCCTTGACTCCGTCCTACTATTATATCAGACCAGACTAATATATTCTCATTTCACTATAATTTTACTCTGTCCTTCTCTGATATCAGACCAAGTTCATATATTCTCTATCCATGACTCCGTCCTACTATTATATCAGACCAGGCTAATATATTTTCATTTCACTATAATTTTACTCTGTCCTACTCTTATATCAGACCGGGTTAAGATATTGTCTATCCTTAACTCCGTCCTACTATTATACCAGACTTTACTCAGTCCTACTCTTATATCAGATCAGGTTCATATATTCTCTATCCTTGACTCCGTCCTTTTATACCAGACCAGGTTCACATGTTGTCTATCCTTGTTTATTTTTATTAGTTGTACTCTGCAAAACAATCCCAGAGAAAGAGTCTTAGATATACGATGGTAGAATCGCCTAAGCCCAAGATTCCAAAATTTATTTTTTTTCGGGATGAATAATTAAAAAAAAGAATTAAGACTTTTTTCCACATGAGATATACAGTTCTGCATATCATAACAAGGTAAAATAAAAAGAATTAAATTAATCCCGAAAAATGTGAACAAGGAATTAAATAAATCCCGAAAAAGGTGTTTATGTTCAGTTGAGTAAATCTGTTCCCACTAGTCCCCGAAGGTTTGCGAACCAAGGAGTTGTTTATCTCTCAGAAATCCAATCTGCCGAAGATCTCAGAGAACTTAGTGCTAAACAGGCAAAAGGGATTCTAGCGATGAACAGGTTGGTAGACAGCTTTCACGAATATATATTTCCTTGAAAAATCAAAAAAGTAGAAAAAACATGTATTTTTATTTCCAATTTTTCATTTTTCCCCGAGAGCATCGAAAATCATTTACAACCTAGTTGCTCCCTGTTCTTAAATTTAAGATTTGGCGTCAATAAAGCAATTCCTTTTTTAAGTTCTTAATTTTCGAGTGGAAAAGTTCTTAAATTTAAATGTTCTTTAAAAAAAGTTCACCTTAAACATTTTTATTTCGACATAAGTCCTGTAAAACCTTTAAAAATATGATGAAGAAAATTCTATAGTTCCTCTTTTATTATTTTATTGAAAGTTCTGATTTCATTCCTCGTACCTCCTTCTGTATATGTTACTTTTTACATTTTAGTATATCAGGTTCAGAAGATGGATACGAATTCAATTAATGAATGATAAAAGTGGAGTTTTTGAGACATTTTTTCAAGAAGACCCCTGCCAGAAAGAGGAATGTGTAATTATTATATTATATTTCAGAAAAAGTGAAATTTACTTATGAAGATTGATTTTCAGTCAAGATTAATTTAGCAAAAATAAAAACGAATTCCATTTTGTATGTCAACTTATTTTTTAAAAAGATAAAATATTTTGTTACGTTATAACTTAACGTTTAAACTTTCTGTACTTTACAATACATGTTTTACGTTTAGATCAGGACAGTGTGAAGTACAATATTATGTTGAACATTTTTGTATTTTTAAGTAGTTGCTTTAATGATATTTTAAAACATATTTAAGATTCATATATTCACTATAGATGTTCTATTTTTTGTATGCGGGTTTCATTATGGTTCAGGTTTCTGAAAATCACCCCAATGAAAGAGAATTTTTGAGGTGTCAAAGTTAGATGACGTAACAAAAGCAATTGCGATTTTCCTCGGGTTAGAAGAAGAAGAGTATCGAAGTATTCGATAATTGGCTACAACAAACACAACAAGCCGAAAACAAACGCTTAATCTTAAGCAAAAAACTTATCAAAATGACGATAAAAAAATTAAATTTTTTTCATATTTTCCAATTTTTGTGGGAGTTCAAAAAAAATTGTTCTTAAAAATAAAATTATAAATTTTTTTTTCGCGATTTCAAAATCTTAATTTTAGAATCTTTCTTAATTTTATTCCTAACTTTTGGCAAAATTTGTTAGAAAAATCTTAACTTCAAAAACAGCGTTCTTAATTTTTTTGAAGGGCAGTGGGCAATGTGCATCGTGCTGGCTTCAGTTTTAAAAATTAATTTCATAACAGAACGCTATTTTTTTTTAATGCAGACAGACAAACACTCAAACAGAGATTTCAGATTATTGTGAGTAACATAAGGCCAGAGGGGATGAATTTGTATTTTTATTGAGATAACACTATTTATTTAGTTTTCCTTGTCTAGGGTAAACTTCAAGGGCTGTGTAGAGAAGGAGGAACTGTTGAAGATTGTTGAAAGGTTGTGGAGGCAAGAGGTCAGGAACAAGGAGCATTTAGAGGATATGGAGGATGATTCTATCTGTAAAATTTGCATGGATGCCCCGGTAAATTTGTTTTATCTACAACTGTACTATAAACTATATCTCAAAACTTTTTTAGCCGGATTAGTAATTATGAAACCAAAACTAGGAAGCTGAAGAGTCTCAAATCATTTTCTAGTATAATCCTAAGTAGTGGGTTGTCCATATTCCCAGAAATGTCCAACTCCGATGCGTCTAATCTGTGAACTGCAGTAGAAAAAGATCAATAAAATAGAACACAGAGATTGCAGATTTTATACAAGGTCCGGGAGTGGAAATATTTAGTAAATATTGTTAGAGGAGTTTTAATGATTGCATATAAATTTAGATTCTCTTACCTTTTTCAATAAAATATTTCTAAAAATAGGATTTGATCAACATTATCAATCAAAATAAAAAATATTTCGAAGTTGTCCTAGACTGAACATTGATTTCTTGGTTGTCTAGATTGAACATTGGTTTTATGGTTGTCTAGACTTAACATTGATTTCTTGGTTGTCAAGACTTAACATTGATTTCTTGGTTGTCTAGATTGAACATTGATTTCTTGGTTGTCTAGATTGAACATTGATTTCTTGGTTGTCTAGATTGAACATTGATTTCTTGGTTGTCTAGATTGAACATTGATATCTTGGTTGTCTAGATTGACTGCGTGATGCTAGAGTGTGGGCACATGTGCACCTGCACTAACTGTGGAAAACAGATGGCAGAGTGCCCAATATGTCGACAATATGTTGTCAGGTAAGTCGATAATATGTTGGCAGGTTAGTCGACAATATGATGTCACGTGAATCGAAATTTGTTGTCAGACAAGTCAACAATATATTGATAGGCTAGTCGACAATATGTTTACAAGTTAAGTGACAACATATTGCCAGGTTGGTCGAAAATAGGTTGTCAGGGTAGTCGAAAAAAGGTTGTTAGGTTAGTCGACAATATGTTTACAGGTGAGGCCAAGGTAATAATGTAAGGAAAGTTAATTGCTGTTGCTTAGTCTCTGCGTACATAGTGAAAAAAGTTATCTCTAGGTGATAATTGTAAACAAGAATAGACGCATCAGTGTTAGTCTAGTATCCGAGCAAGATAAAAGCATTTAATTTTGATAATTTTGATAAGTCACACAATAGTTTCTATGACCAGAATATTTCATTGATTTTTTATGTGAAAGATGGATTCCATGTCAGGCTGTGACATCCGTCTTGTGTTTACATTACCGCCCAGAGACGGTACACTGCAGTACGAAAGATGCGTACACCTCTGAAATAACTATCTTTACATAATAATACTTTGGGTTAAGCGACAATATGTTTACAAGTTAAACAACAACATGTTGCGCAAGTAACACACCTGTGGTATCGGCTTCGGTCAAGAGAGTCCTCCTAGTTCAGTCCAGGCAGAGGTCGCCTGGCCGCTTCTAGGATAGGAACACGGGAAGCAAGGAGGAGAAGAGCCGCCTGGTCTAGCTCGAGCAGGAGGAGCTCGAGGACGCGCAGGACGAGCCACGGGAGAAAGAGAGAGAGAGTACGAGGATCCAGGGGAACCAGGATCCAGATGATAATACGATAGTAACACAGGAAGGCCTTAGGATCTTCTTCTTGGCATATATCTGGAACAAGAACACCGCTAGAGATAAGACATAAAAGAGATGAAAGAACATGGACAAGACAAAGATCACAATAGTATAAAGACTAGCGGTGCCATCCTGGAGGTGAAGAGAGAGGAGGATAAAAGAACAGCGACGATGAGAACCTAGATATAGGATCTCTGAATGGGGTGGCGCTGCCCTCCAGGATTCTCTTCCCTTTAACTCGGTATTTTAAGGAGAGGTTGGCATGTCTTTTTGTAGATATACTATTAGATGAGAAGTGATCTTTCTGTGAAGGAATATAGTCTAGTGTCAATTAGATCAGACTCTGAGACTGAGCGTTTCCTTCTTGTCCAAATGTCTTGGTTCATGTCTGTATCTGCCAATGCCATCGTGATGTTTGGTACACTTTCGGCAAAGAGGTGTGTTTGAAAGATGTCGTCTTCATCAGAACCATATATGTCAGCCTGCCAGAGTTGTGATATTGATTGAGCTTTTGGCAGCAGTGTAGGAGGATAGGGATCTGGAGTAATAGAAGAGGAGCGTGACACATCTGTTAATTGAACTCCATCAGTTTGTGGTATGTTGAACATTTCATCAATCTTTCGCCTGGCGGATGTCTTTGATTTCCGGGGAGATAGTTGTTTATGTAATTCTTGCTGTGAAAAGTGAGATTGCATCTTTGTGTTCACTCTTTCAGGGAAAGGAGTTGAGCTTGTTAAGGATAGTTTGGCTTGAGCTCTGGCCATGGATTCAAGTTTCTGATAATGGAATGTTGCAGATATTTAGTTTTTTAATTAAATGATTATATGGAACTCTTTAAAACTGTTCCCGCATATTCATGGCTATTTATTTATTTTCGCAAATACTGAAATTTACGTAATATAGTATAAAACTCATTGATATATTGTCAAGACGACATTTTATAAATTTTTCCGATGTATTCGTTATAAAGGGTTTCACTGTAGGTTATCAGGTTAGTCGATAATATGTTGCCAGATTACTCGACAATATGTTGTCGACAACATAATATTTTATTAATTACTCCTTTTTGTAATATTCCAGGGTTGTCCGGACTTTCAAGGCATAAGAAGAACATTAGCAAGACAAGATTTATTTCTGTCACAAGAATTTGTAAATTTAGTCTCAACCAGTGGTCGGAATTAATTCAAGAATATGCAAAACTATTTTGAAAATTTATCTTTACGTTCGCCACTTGTAAGGTGTACACTTGAAAAGTTGTAATTGCTTAGTAAACTTTATTTTTTTTCTCTTTTTAACTTGCTGAGTCACGCAACTTCTTTTGAGCTTAAAACATTTATGTTATATGAGTTAAAATCTCATCAGATCGTTATTCGTTAAAGGTATGGTTTCATAATTTAGGAGACCCTTTACAGTTCACCTTTTTATTATTATTTTTCACTACAAACTGTTTTCCAAGAAACGGCGGCGGAGAGGAATTTTTTTCTTTGAAATTTAACAACAACTGTGAAGGATTTTAAAAAGACCAAGATCCAAGATGTGTCCTATTTCTGAAAAAAATATATCTCTGTTATTAAATTGCCTAATTTAAGTTTAAATGTCACTTTTTTGAAACTTTTCTATCCCTTTTAAAATGCCGGTCACTTAAAGTTGTGTAACCATTCCTTTTTAAGTTTACTCATTCCTGAAACCAAGGTTTCAATCAAATCACTTTGCATTTCACCCTTTAGCTCTCTTTCCAGTTGCCGACCATGTGATACAAACCTATTTCAAAGTTGTACAATATAAATATTAAAGTTGGTATATAATATATGATATATAAATAAATTATACAGTGAAATCTCTTGTCTTCTTATTTTCAGGAATCAGCTGTTAAAGTTGATTTGTTTTAGTTTTAATTAGAGCTGATATTGTTTATCAGTATCGACTTACTAAGTATAAAAAAGGTGTACTTAGATTGTTGAAGTAGATCATACCGGAGAAAGGATAGAGCATAGAATGCTGATGGACAGTTTGTACAGGGGAATTGTACAGACTCCTTAACATTGAACATAAAGGTTAACATGTACATTTAAAGTAGAGGGGTATTTTTGTAGACGTCATTTTAAGCATAAATGAAAATGCAGAAACCAATTAATGTACATTAGTCAATTCGTTTTTCTAACTCCTCGTGCAAAGTTCAAATATTCAAAACATATTTAGCAATATGAAAAACATGACGCAAAACATTCAAAATGTCTCTTTTGACATAAAAAGGGGTTCGAGAATACTGAGAATTATAAGCGCAGCCAAGCGCGCGAGTATTCCTTCCATTTTATCCTACAAGAGGGGTGGGGCACATGGGGGCGTGGTCCACCCCCCCCCCCCCGGTTCGGCCATAACTTGTATGCTAAAAATGTTAAGGATGTATTTTGAATTTGTTAACCTTATTTTGATTTTTTGACATAGCATAAGTTTGAAGAATTTAAATTGTAATTTTTGGACTAAAAAAGCATGGTTCCCAGCAAGATATGTCACTATCTCTGTTAAAGTTAAACACTTTTGAATTGACGAAATAAAGTTTTTGAATTTTCAAAAAATCCATTATATACAAAAGTTTTTTGTCCCAAAATATTTTTTGTGCTCCAAATTGAGAATTTTCCTCAGAAAAACTGTTATTTTTTCTTACGAGCAATTTCTATTTATATGCATGATAAAAATTTAACATTCAATATGCTTCTGTTTATGTGACAAGTGAATTAACTTAGAATGAAAGGCCAAAAACGGAAAATTATATCGTAAAAACAGTAAAAATAGCCATGTTTTTATTTCTTTTTTTACTTAAAGCTTATTTCATAACTAACCGGAGAGTACTACTATAAGAGACAGTTAAATTAAATGGTATGTAAACCAATATCTAAAATCTTCTTACATTATCCAACTCGAAAGAAACAAATTCTAAATCTGACGAAGCTGTAAGAATAGTTTTATAAAGAATGTACAACATGGTGGGCTTAACCATTTATTAATGAAAAAAAGAACAATATTTTAATTAGGTTTCTTATTATTATAAAGTACTCCATAACTCTATCTTTTTCTTTTCTCAAAGATTTCTTGAAATAAAACTTCATGATTTCCCTGATTTCCTTCACTTGTGAACGTCATGCAGTACATAAATTTCCTGACAGACCCGGCATTATGAAACCTTAACAAGATTATGTTTAAGCTTAAGATCACGTGAATTTAATGGTTCTGTCAATATTCCAGAAAGCTATAACTTTCGATCACAATTACTCCTATTAAACCACCTCCAACCTGACGCAGCTAGGTCTGCTCCAGAGTGGAGTTTGAAATGGACGAGAATTAAATCCAGGATGGAGTAGATCCAAAACCTTCTCCAGATACTCTAGAAATAGATCTAAAACCAACTACGGTTACTCCAGGAGTAGAGCTCAACCTTGCAGCTGACCAACCTGACCCTGAGTCTAGGTTAGGATCAGTAGTAGAAGAGAACCCAATAAACCGTCCAACTCCAGACGAAACTGCAGGAGCAGAGAAGATGGAAGAGAAAGAAAAATCAAAATCCCACACCGGCAGATATATCAGGTTAGAAATTAAACATTGTTTTAATTTCGGTGCTTCTCCATTAAAAAATTATTTTGCCCGATTTGTCCTTAAAACCTTAGCTTGAGTAAAATTAAGGGTGATATCGTTGGTTTTCTATCGGAAAAATTTATCATTTTTAATATTGGGTGGTTTAAAAAAGCGACTTGTTGATGACTAAAAAAGAAATTGAGAGACTTAATATAAAATAGAAAAACGAAGATATCTTCCTTTTGTGATATAATCCAAGTAAGCTCTGAAAGATACCGCTATGAATCGGATTTTTCAATTTTTTTTACAGAAACTCACTTGAAACTACCTCTATAGTCCCTTCAAGTTACTTTTGAAATATTCCTTAGGACTGAATGTATTTTAAGCGTGAAACCATCTATTTAAGATCTCTTGAAAATCCAGCATAGATTCACACAAATTTATTAAAAATATTTTAAGGTTACAATTACGATGTTCTGAATGATCACAGCATAGATCCATTCAGAACCAGACACAAAGTAATGTGTTCTATCTCGGACCTGGAGACAACTCCGGTACCTAAAGAATCCAGTACTGGAACCTGGTTCTACTCAACCAAACAAATATAAAATAAAATAATAAATATATCATATAATAATTGGGTCGAAAATTAGCAAAAAGAATTTTTGCTCCAGATAAAAACCGAAGACGACATAATACATATCGGAGAATGTTGTTTACTGTCCGACCCTGCTGATTAAATCATCACAGACCTTGGTTAGTTCATCATTATCTAAAATAGATTAAATATTAAAATGTCAAGTTTAAAATAATAATATAAACTACAAATAAGTAGTAATCTCTGTTGGTCCGATCAAAACCCATGAACCCCTGGACCAATAACAACTGATTACACCCCTCTACTTAGTTTTTTCCTCATTGATATTAATCACATACCCCTCTCTCCTTAACTCTATTCTCCATGATATTTGAAACAAATATTGAGGCACTTAATCCTTGTCTCAAAATCTGAGAAAATTATGAGTATAATTGGAGAGCAATCATTTATTAAGAGACTTTAAAAATAATAAAATTGAAAAAAAAAATTGGTTTTTAATGTGATAATATTTTACATCTAGCCAATTTAAAAGTAGGTATATGTATAATGAAGAAACTTCAAACAATGTTTCGACTTGGAATTTAGAAGTAAGGAGGAACCATGATCCAAACATCTGATCAGTCACTTCAGTCATTAGTCTATCACCTTTTCATAACCAAAACCCCATTTGTTGAACGTTAGACCAATCGGAACTTTTAGTTGGATTTTAAAAAAAGACCAACAATTTTGATTTTTAAACTCTTTTATCGCAAAAATGAGGTCTCAAATCCTCAAATCGAAAAAATTCAAATCTTAGACCCCTCCTAATAATAGGACAAAAAAAGACAGCTTTAAAATGGGGATTATGTCATGAAAAGGTAGTGACGAGTTTATTTTTGGATTTGCACACCTAGACTTAGTTAAAACACTAGTCTTGAGGATTCCAAAATGCTATGTCCCGAATCCTGATTATTTCTATGAAGTAAATTATATCTAGTGAGGATCCTATGCTTTGGGTTCTCACCTGAAAGAATATTAAGATGTGATTCCATGTTCCTAGTACTGGATACAACAGGTTCCAGGGACTCATCGTTCAGATCACCCAGCATACACAACTAAAATATTTTTTTTTAAAGGTTTAATTTTAAACATTGAAAGTTTTCGTGGTTTTTAATTGGACTACTGAGCATTGAGTAAAGCCACAATTTCAAATAACCCTCCATTTGCAGAGTGGTATGTCCGATTTACAACCTTAGTCACAACAAAATGATATCTTAATAATTTTCTAGCTGAAAATTGATTATTTTCGATTGTAGTTTTTTTTTGTATTAATCAGAGCGAGATATAAAGGGTGCCATAGTANACTAAGTCTCTCAATTTCTTTTTTAGTCATCAACAAGTCACTTTTTTAAACCACCCAATATTAAAAAATGATAAATTTTTCCGATAGAAAACCAACGATATCACCCTTAATTTTACTCAAGCTAAGGTTTTAAGGACAAATCGGGCAAAATAATTTTTTAATGGAGAAGCACCGAAATTAAAACAATGTTAAATTTCTAACCTGATTTAGCTGCCGGTGTGGGATTTTGATTTTTCTTTCTCTTTCATCTTCTCAGTAAGGTTGCTTTTATTTACATCGTCCACAACATTCGTCTTGGTGACAAATGGATTGAAGTTAGGATCGTCCATGTTGTCTAAGAAATCAAGGTTGTATCCTTTAGCAGGGGCTGGGATGGGATTCTCTCAAGATTCTGTGGGTTCTGCTGCTGGTTTTGCGACAGGTTTCTCCTTCTTTAACCAGGGTTTAGGGACTTCTTTATTCTTTTCAGCAGGTTTAGCAATTTCTTCAGACTTGCCAGACTCGGGAGTCAGAGAATTATTTGATTTTAAATCTACGTTGGTGACATCAGTCTCATTAGACTCTTTGGGTTCTGTTGTAGCGTCGAATGAGCCCCCGACTGCAGTTTTAGTTTCGAACGGATTAAGTTAGTATCATCAAGCTGACTTAGAAAATCAAGGTTATATCCTTTAGAGGGAGGAGGAGGAGGAGAACTTGAACCTTCTCCATCCTTAGTTGGTTCATCGACTCCGGAGGTTTCAGGGGCTGGAGCAGGTTTTGCAGATTTCTTTAAAAGTGGTTTTGGTCTGAAACGGATTAAAGTTGGGATCATCCAAATTGTCCAGGAAATCCAGATTGTAGCCTTTCTTTAGCAGGGGGAACAGGGATATCATCCTCCTACAAGAATATACTGTTAAATCTTTTTAATTTCACAATTCAAATGTAAAATGTTAAACAAATTAGAATTTACCTCCGTTTTCTTCATTCTGGGATTAATCTCTGCAGAATTCTTACACGGATAATTCTATGTTAGAAACTGCTTCGGTCTCCTTGGTTGTATCTGTAACCTTGACGTTAACTGTATCTATATCTTGACGTTAACTGTATCTGTATCCTTAACTGTATCTGTATCGATGTGTGTATCCAGGTTAAGATGGACTGTGTTGTACACTACTGTAGGCTGCTGCTGCAGACAGCTTGGCTTCTCAAACTCCTCAAACCCCCCCTGCAGAATAAAAAGAAAGAAAGAATGGCGAAAATCAGTATCACAGGAACAAGAAAACCAATAAGAGTTATTCTCAGTAAACCAGATCACATCGACTAAGCGTCGATTCCACGTTGCCTTTGCAACCTTGACGTGGATATATCGTCGTATATTATCATGTTTAACCTCTTATCGACGTGGGATCGCACTATTTGTGGCGCTGTTACAACGTCGCATTAGAAACGTTGTATCGACGTCGTCCCCAACATTGTCATGACGTCATTTTTGAAATTTTCCGACCTTTAAATTTTTAACCTTGAAATGACGTTGAATCGACATGTCAGCCACGTGGATAACCTTTGAGCGACTAAATTTCAACCATGTATCAACATCAGGGCAACCTTATTCTAACCATAAATCGACCTCTAATAAACTATTGATTAACCCTAAAAATGTACACTGTTTATTTTTATTTGTACTTGCCGTGTCAAAATACAGAGATACAGCACATATAATTCCCGATATTAGAAGTAATTTGACAGTGCAAGTACAAATTAAAATTGTCAGTGCATTAAAAGCCATAACTAAAACATTCACTTGTCAAAAATAATATATTTTGTTATAAATGAATAAGATAATGAGTAATGACAAAAAAATGAACATTAAACTAACAAATAATGCATACTTGAAATATTAAATATTAAAGATAAACTACAGTGATACCCATAAAACTGTGGAATATTAAGACGACATTTTAGCAATCATCACTGCACACTTGATGTGTTTCTTGTTATTTGGACTTTCTAAATTGAGTCTAAAAGTTGTCTGTCTTCCTATTCCACTGTTTTGTGGTTTTCACTAACATTTTTATAAAATATTGATGAAATCATATGTATCACTGATTCCACAGATAGGATAAAAGATGTACTCCTTTGTTTAAACCTTTTACATATTGCTTGATGCACAAAACAAGAGTTTAAATGAGCATGTAATATGTATCAAGATAAAAAACATATTCAAAAATTTCTGACCTTTAAGTCAATAATACCTTTTGTCTTATCTGTGTCATTTGTACAACAAATTTTAAAAAGAAAATTGATAAATATAAAAAAAAAATAATGATAATAACGTTTTGGAATTAATTTTAAATTAAAATAAATTAAATTTATAAAAGGATTAAAAATACAATTCACTACAGGGAAAACCAGATAATCATTGGACTAGGAAGACGACATTAAAACAATATTTAAGTGTATTCGATGTTTTTACATTATAAATGGTATTACTTTCAGTAGTCTAAAATTAACATTGTTGTGCTTCTTGTTCATTGAACTATTTAAAATCATAACTTGAGTCAAAAAGTCGTCTTCCTATTTCACAGATTTCTGGTTCTCACTGTAAAAATGCAGGGAAACATGTGTCATGTATGTATGTATTGAGCCATGATAATAAAACAAATGAAGCCACTGTATATGCCCATGAATTTGCTATGGCTTTAAATTTGCCCCAAAAAAAATAGAAAAATTATCTAAATTTTGCAGGATTTCTTTTTTTATAAAACTGAGATGTGCAATGTTTGTCACACTTGTGAATCCTCTTATTACGTAGCAAAGTTTTAGTTTTGGACAGTTTCAGGCATAAGGTAGAATTCATCTTCTTCAAATGAATAAAGTAGGATCAGAAGTTGAAACTTTGTAGAATCTTTTAACACTTGATGGATCACAATATGATAATATCCAATTTGGGCACTTCTAAATTTGAGGATAAATTTATCCCTGCAGGGTATGAACACCGCGGGATATCGAAGATGAATTGAATTCATCTGTAGGACTGCATTTGATGGAGCTTAAGGCTTAATCCTGACTTCTTAATCTTGACTTCAGGATGAAGAAAATATCCAGGTTTTCTAAAACAAAAATCTAATAATATAACTTATAAATGTAAAAAATCTTTAAGCTTTATTTATGAAAATCCGCGAATTATTTTTGTTTTGTTTTACGATGTACACAAAGAGAACATGTTCACAATTAATTTAGAAGATGGGCGCGAAGCGCCCTCTAAGGCTAGTTGCTTTATACTTGTACTGTTAAAATAATCATCAATTTGTAATTGTAAACTCGTTCTGTACACAGATACATGTATTTTAGCAATAAACTTTATCTATCTATCGATATCTATTTTCAATTGTGGTTTTTCTACATCAGTTAAAGGTTGAAAGGGTTGTAAACCATTTATAATGTGGAAATACCCTAGATTTGAAATTTGATGGTTTGATTAAAAAATGTGAATCTATGATAACGGTTTCTGATTTATGATCTGCGAATCTATTTCTGCTTCACAATTGTAGAAATTTTATTATACTAGTTAGTTTTAAAAAATATATTTTTATCTTTCTCAATTCTCAAGGCTAAAGGCTATTGTAAACATTTAATGTAAAAAAAGTTCTGAACTGTATTTTATAATTGTGTTAAGTTTATAGAGTACTCGTAGATATCTGCAAACTTTAAATTCTTAATTGGTATATTCCAAGTTTAAAATATGTTTGCACCACTCGGTGCAAAGATTTAGGGTTTATAATATTTGAGTTTGTGGCAAAAAATCCGTTCAAAGATCATCACGAACCTCGAATATTTTAATTAACAGGATCAGGAATTGCAGACCATAAAAAGGTTACAAGAAACAGGAACTTTTGAGAGACCGGATTAGGCTTTTAACTCATTCGCTCAATTGACAGAAAGATAAACCAATCATCAAATCAGAAACAGATCGCCAACGGTATTTATTGTTAGAATTCAGAGGTGTATTCAGGAATGTGTCCAGGGGGAGGGCTTATATTTTTTTTCCAGGGGGGGGCTCAGCACCCGTTGGGGCAGCTGAAAATCCCCTAAAATCAATAGATTTCACTGGTCCAGGGGGGGCTTAGCCCCCAGAGCCCCCCCCCCTGAATACGCCCCTGGTTAGAATTCCTTTAAACCATTCTTAATCTAACACACTAATCAGCTAATTTCCCATTTCATTCTTTTTAATCATGGCGCTCATGGTGAAAATCTGCAATTCTTTTCATTCATTTGCAAGATTGCATCTTAAGCCCTTCGTGCTTCTGTTTGTGGGAGGTGGGGGGGGGGGGGGAAACGGGATGACATGGGATAATTTTATTTTTAGATTTGGGGATTAGAATCCTGTATTTCGATTAAATGATGGAATTTGGGAAAGTTTGGAATATTATAAACCGCTAGACTCTTAATTCTAATACTTTTAATAAGATTATAGACCGCAAACCGCAGGACCCTGTAGTCAAGAAATGGATAACACAGCATGACGCGGCAACGCGCCATACCCCTCGTCATTCTGCGTTAAAAATGTCGCATTGAATTCATCAAACACAGCGTTTTTAATACTACGTTTTCAAGACTGAACAGTTAACGTTGAAAGTAATAAACAAGAATGTCTCAATCAATATTTTCAGTCCCTAATTGCTACAACATAACAAAGTACATATGTGTGTATTTCTTTGTTAATTTAAACTTACTGACTTTTAACTAATTTTCTTAAAGATTTTACATTAGAATGAAATTAAAAATATGAAACGATATCTTATTATTTTATTTAGGAATAATGTTTTTTTTTTCTATTCACGATGTTTTCATGCGGATACTTGAGCATGTCATCATCCCATATTAAACTGTCTAGAACGATTTTTGGACCCTTACAACGCCCCTGTCTTCTCATGGAGGATTTGTCTGGTCGAAATTGAAAAGTTGTGCCAAGTTAAATCCGCGAAATTACGAGGGATAAATGACGGCTTAAGAAGTTACTTTTAAACGCTAAAACTGGTACATCTGTTTTGTTGCAGGTATAATGACTACCGACAAAATGGACACTTCAGCAGACTCTACTTTCGGGGGATGTGAGGGTCCTGATGCCATGTAAGATTTGTATTTTTTATATGTTACATTCTTAACTTAATGTTATTTATTTATTATTTTTTTTTGACAATTGTACAACGTGTTATTTAATGCTGTTATGGGAGTTCCTACAAATGTTTTGGTTTCCAAGAATCAAATTATTACATCAACGTGGAAAACATTAACATAAGTACAAACTTATTAGACCAACTGCACTTCTTATAAAGTGCAAACTTCCGTTTATACACTATTCCAGTTTTGGTTAGGTTAAGATATACAGTCGAAGGAGGTTGCTCTGTTTCTGAAGGAGAAGTTGAGGCTCAGGCCAACATTTAATAAGAAACTTTTGATATCTAGGTATGTGAAACTAATCAGCAGTGATGGTCATGAGTTTATTGTTAAGAGAGACAATGCTCTTACATCTGGAACTATTAAGGTTAGCAGAGATTATTTAATTTCTGGGAATGTGATGGTTTTTCAGGATAATAGATAAATTTTCGTCACTAAGAATCAATTTAGTTTTATAAGTTACCCTTTGGCGTCAAATTTTTATTTTTGTCTCTAGAGCAGAGCTTCGTGAAATNCCAATGTATTTACACCTTGCTAAAAATTAAAGACAAGAGGTCAAAACCATATTAATTTTGTTCTGCAGTACCTATATTCTAAATATTTTTAATACTTAATTAATTTGATTATGTCGTATACAGACAGATACTATTCCTTATAGAATTTGTAAGAATTAAATTGGTTTAATTTAGTATGACCTGTTGGTAAAATAGTGTTATTTTGGTTTGGGCAGTGCTTGGGATTTTTATAATCTCCCTTTTTTCAAAGTTCAGATTTGGGTTTTAGGGGTAAAAAGTTTATTTCGCAGTTTTTGATGGATCTGCATATTTTTGCTGATCCGGTTCCGGATCCAGGAAGCCAAAATCTTGCGGATCCAACGGATCCGCATCCTAAGCACTGGGTTTGGGGAAACAAATAAAAAAGTTTATTTTTACTAGCATCGCGTTTACAAGTCGTTGAGTAAAAATGAAATTGGGATAATGAAAGACTGTTCAGTTTGTGAGATGAAGAGAATTGTATTATTTTTTATGTTCCTTATATTTCCTAGGCTATGCTTTCTGGTCCCGGTCAATTCGCAGAAAATGAGACAAACGAGGTAAAAATTAAAAATGAAGAAAGAAGAATTTCATAATTTTAAGCAAACTACGATATTTTGTTTCTATTAATATTTTTTTAACAATTTTCCTCAATATTCAAACTCTTCAAAAGAACTGTTGTTGTAAAATCGAGTGACCTTTTTTTCAAAAAGGGGGCATTACCGATTCACAAGAAGTTCCATTATCCGATCAATTATGTTTCAGATATTTTCGCTTTTCTTGTCAGAAAATGTCCCAGAATAGCCAATTTTTTAGATAGAAATCATGGATATCTCATTCAATCTTTATCCGACAAAATTGTAAATGTTGTACCGGTGTGACTCGAACATTTAACTCTTCTTTAAATGGACCGTTCACTTATTTTCGTAATTTCATGGTAAACTAATTAGTCTATCAGGTATTCTTTAGTATTAGTCTTACTTTTCAAAGATATCGATGACCGGAGAAAAAAGTCGATTTATCTTTTAGAATTCCAGTGCAAAGGTATGATACCCTTCTGAATTCTGAATGATAAATTGGCTTTTTTCAGGCCACAGTCGTCATTGAAAAGTAAGACGAACACCAATGAATTGCTAATAGGTTATTTAGTTTACCATGAAATCACCAAAATAAGTGAACGGTCCCTTTAAATGGAAGGCACTTGTAATTACGTCTTCAGTTTACTGTGGAGTTGATTTGATTGCGGATTTTGATTTGTTGAATTTTTGCTGAAAAACTAAAAAAAATAGTTTTGCAAAATTAATTTTAGAGACTCATTAAACCGTCGTCGGCCAATCTAATATTGATTTCAATTTGACTGAACCCTGGCTTATTTATTATATTTTCAGGTTAACTTCAGAGAGATTCCTTCCCATGTACTGCAGAAGGTCTGCATGTACTTTACGTACAAGGTAAAACTAAAGACTTTTTTCGTACATTATAAAACTTTTTGATCCTGGCTGAAAAAACGGGGGTATATATATATTTTCTTGAAAGACCATATTTTTGATGAACTTGGTAATTAATTATTTTTGCCGTCAATATCCAATTTTTCATTTTCCCCGAAGATGTATAGTATATACCACTCCTGATACTTATATTGTGTATAGGTGAGATATACCAACAGTTCTACTGAAATCCCGGAGTTCTCTATTCCTCCTGAGATTGCCCTTGAACTACTGATGGCTGCAAACTTCTTGGATTGTTGAGATCATCAATAGAGAAGCAGAAACCAAACTGTTCAATTCTTCTCAGCAGATTTATTTATTCCTTTTCTTTAGAAATGGCAGATTTGGCAAGTTGGAGCTTTTTTTCTGTTCATTGTAGCACATTTTTTCCCACTTATCAATTCTGCTTGAAAAAAGAACAGTTAGAACTCAACTTTCCAAGTTTGAAACTTTCTTAGTATTTTGCGAGTGATTTAGTTTCAATCATGTAGACACAGTTGCGTGATTTGACCTGGTGGTTAAAAACTTGCATTATTTTTCAGTATTGAATCCTCATTCTTCATATCTTTTGTAAGTTAAATTTCTTAAAACTTCCTTTTAATTCTTGTTTCAGAGGAGGGGGGGGGGGGGGTTGATACAAAATACGCACCTGTGTTTGATTTGAGAAACCAGTCAATTTTAAGTTTTTTTTTTCATTCAGCCATTAGCCAGTATTGTAAAATGTCCTAGGTTCACTATTCAGAAACAATTAATAACTGTTTTGTCTGTGCAGTACCAGTATAATGATGATTGTACAATTTACATGTATTTTTCAAGCGATATTTAACTGAAGATAAGTTTTTTTTTGCATTCTAAACTAAAAGTAATTCAGTTGTGTAAAGAATCTGACACATTTTTGGAGTTATTATTGCCTGTCAAGATTCTCTATTTTCACATAAATGAGCAAATTTATCCCAAGGGATGATTTTTTCAGAATAATGGGACACGTAGAACCACCTCCACCCTACCATGATGGGAGTGGACGATCCATCCGTGATGTCCAGGGCATGTTTGGAGACACCAGGAAGCGTGTTGCTCCAGGTCTTTTTACTGATATAGATCGAGAGTACAGAGCTAAGTTCCTGAAAGCTTCTCAGCTTTCCGCCAGAGATCAGTCCTATCATCTCTTCCATATGTGGGACAACCCAGAGTTCAGGAAGGTAATGCTCAATCCTCTCCGACGACTGTGGAACGTCCCCGGAGAAGCGTTTGAAAAAGCTCTCCGTCCTGCCATGGGTCTTAAGAATGCGTTTGTTACCAGATGGTTAGGTGGAAGGATGTTGTTTGGTCTGGTTGCGACCTGGTATTTGTCCTACTATGCTCTGTATGTAGGAGAGGACTGGAAGGTTGCTGGAGGATGGAAGGTGCTCAGAGCTAAGCCTATGACCGGACCCAATAATCCTAACTTCCCTAAACCTGATCCCAAGTATGAAAGAACTGCTCCCGGAGATTACTTCTCCCAGGATTTCAACGTTGACCCTCAGGCTGTAGGTCTTAAACCTAGTACACCAACTACTTGGTAGATCCGTACTATACATAGTCTTTCCAGCAGTTAGATCTATATCCCATGTACTTCATGTACAAAAATTCAACGTACATCTTTAATTTATTATTGGTGGTACAGATCTAACCTACTGGGTCCTAAATTATATTAGTCTGCTTAGCACTGTAATAAATATCCTTAAACTCTGAATTTATATAAAATTATGTTTCAAGAGAAAATGGAAAAAGCGAGTAAGACTGAGGTTAGTCTTGAGGATCTTGCTAGAAACCCAAGGTAAACCAAAGAATTGGCAGTATTGATGGTGAAGGGGGGGGGGAAGTGGATTAAGAAAACTTAAAAGTATTTGTATAAAAAGTTTGTTTTTACTTAGTTTTTTTTAGGTGTCCTCATGGGCCGACAGTTCTATTCAAGGACAGTGTAAAAGGTGAATTATTAATTTTATTAATTGTTAAATCAAACCATCCGTATTTCTTACAATCAATCAACGGCAACATTTTCTAATTAACTTTTTAATTTTATTATTTTAAAAATCTTTGGTCAATTTATTTATTTTATATTTCCGAGATATTTTTTAAATATTTTTATTCCAATGTTATTTTTAATGCAGACAATAAAACATGAATCAAATAGACCATCATATTTTTATTATTTGAAGATATTTTTTTTAAATTAAGTATTTTGAAAATTCAAATAAAAGTTGTTTCTCCCATCCCAAAGGTTATTACCCTGTCTATAATTTTAGTATTCTAGAATTAAACCTCGCCCTTGTCTCAATTTTATAATATTTAGGAAAGAAGCGTAAATACTACTCGTGTTCTGCGTACAGAGATAAGAAAACTTGCGGATTCCATGTTGATAAAAGTTCAAAGATTACGCCAGGAAAGCGTATGAATTGGACTGAACAAGAAAACCGATTTCTTAAACATAAAAACCACGCGGAGAGATATAAACATTTCATCGATTTTCGGTCCAGCCAAAAACAAGATGGATTCTTCTGCCAAAAATGTGAAATAATTTGTGATAAAACCGGTCATGAGGACCACACCATTACACGGTTCTCTGCCGCAGATCTCTCCACGCCGTCCAGAATATTGGAGGCAAAGGCTGAGAATAAGAAGGAGGCGCAGTTCTTCTTCTCTGAGTCAAGTCGCGATTACCTGCTCAAGGTTGTGAAGAAAACTGGAGGGACGCATGTTCTCTGTATCGGAACTCCGACACTGTATGAAGCTCTTCCTGGATCAATAAAAAAACTCTTTTTGGATATAGATACTAGATATTTAGGTTAGTTCAATATATGCAATCTTTCATACATTTTTCAGCTATCAGTTTTTGTAACATTTGAAACTTTGGCTTTTTTGCAATCTCTTTTTTTCTATTTTAGGATTATTGAGTCCTGAACAGTTCTGTTGGTTTAACATGATGAATTTTCATTTCTTCCACGGAGATGTTGCTAAAAATCGTCTTCGCTCCTTCATTCGTAGTGCTGGCTCCAACCTGACAATCTTCTTGGATCCTCCATTCGGAGGCAGGATGGAGCTGATCCACCACACCATCCAGTCCATCCAGTCAATCCTGGAGCAGGAGATGGGCCGGGGGGTTTCTAAACCTAAACTCTGCTGGATATTTCCTTATTTTATGGAGAGGAAACTGAAGGTGATTTCAAGGACGGATATACTGACGAGTAAGAAAAACACCAAATACCCTAATAAATTCTACTGGCCTATTTAAAGTCATATGTACAGTTGTTGTAACAAATGAGTTTTAATACAAAAGAATTAATTTAAAAATCAAAAATAAGCTGATCAAAATTTCATATCATTCACCGTATACTCACCGAAAAAATTTAATAGCAAGACATTCTCAGTTTTATCTTCATCCTTAGTCTTAATCCTGATCACTTATTCTTTTTCATTGAACCTTGATCTTTATTCTTTGATCCTTGATCCTCGATTTAAGTTTTGTTCCTTTCTCCCTGAATTTTGATTCTAATTCGTGGGTCCTTGATCTATGGATCAAAAGGAATAGCTTAATACAAAATTCTGTATCCCGAATTCTTGATTCTTGATTCTTGATTCTTGATTCTTGATTCTTGATTCTTGATTCTTGATTCTTGATTCTTGATTCTTGATTCTTGATCCTTGATCCTTGATCCTTGATCCTTGATCCTTGATCCTTGATTCTTGATTCCTAGAACTTTAATTCTTGATCCTTGATCCTTAATCTTAATTCCTTTATACCGCTCCTTGATACCTCAATACGATTCTAATACAGATTCGGATTGTTTTTTTTTTATCCAGATTCGAGTTTTCATCTTATATATTTTATTTTTCCAGGAGCTTGGATTGGGTCTGGAGATGTGTGAGTACAGGGTGAGCTATATCAACCACAAGGAGTATAGTGGAGGAGAGGGAGGGAGAAACCTGGGCTCTCCGGTCAGATTTTTCACCAATATTCCTCTCAGGTAGACTTTTTATATAAAACTTTGTCTGAGCAAAATGAGGTGAATAATCCTCGTTATCTTTCTAAAAATTGATAATTTCCAAATATGGGTTATACGCAAAAGTGATTTGCGGATTAAACGCTACAAAGACGTATAAAGTAATTTTCAGAATGCATCCATCATTTTTATGAACGAAAAACGATATCTTGACGATTGTTGCTATATAAGGACCTACAGGGTTCCGTTGTTGCAGCTCTTTTTATAAGATTAATTATACCAAATAATATTTTATTTAAGATCTTTATCTTATCTTATAAAATATATCTGTTAGTTCCCTGCCGCTGCCGAATGCTGATGAGTATAAACAGTGTACCGATTGTGGGTTCTATGTTAGTTCTACAAACATACATTGCAAAGAGTGCAATGCTTGCACATCCAAAGTAAGAATTTAAACTTTTTTTTAGAATTAAAAAAACTATTTTTCACCTATGCGAGTTGTAATAAAATTCATGTCATTTCCCAACGTGCTATTGTTTGTTTTCACTTTTGTGTTTTCACCATTTTGTTAATCCAATCTTTTATGTTTTAAAAATGTAAATTTTTTTTAAGGGCTGAAATTAAATCATTAAATGTTAATGACTGAAAATGAAACTTTAATTGTTAAGGACTGCAATTGAATTTTAAAATGTTGAGGATTATAATTGAATCTTTAAATTTAAAATGAATCTAGCTTTCAATGTTAAGAACTGAAATAAAATATTTTAATGCCAAGCACTGAGATTGAATCTCTTAAAAGTCAAGGACTGAAAATGAATCTCTGAATGCTAAGTATTGAAATAAAATAATTAAATGCTAAGAACTGAGGTCGAATCGCTAAACCTCAATGACTGAAATTGAATCTTAAATGTTAAGGACGGGAGACCGTACGTCCATTGTCCGGACTGTTCCCGGTGTGTGAAGGAAACCTATGTCCATTGTGCCGATTGTGTGAGGTGTCATCTCCCAGCCTTCAAATGCAAAAAGGAAAACGAACAGGCAGAGGACAATGCAGACGGTGTTACTACCATAAAACCGCAGGCGGTGGAGAAGCAAAAATCTTCCGAGCAATCAAAAAAATCCGGGAAAAGGAAATATTTCGGAAGCCGGGGACGCGGCGGGAATAATAATAAACAGAGAGGCGGTGGTGGTCGTGGTGGAAAGAGAAGAAAGTTTTAAGTTTATTTTTTTCAGAAGCATGAAAATTTCATCTAGACACATTTTGCGTTCTTTTGAACACCAGGTAAAGCTTATGAAAAAAATATTTGTTTTTGTTATCTTATTTTTTTATCTTCTTTAGGATTTGATTGTGGGAAGCAGAAGTTTATCGAGCACAGTAAATTCCACATTCCGTGCTCACAGTTGCCTTGCTCAATTTGGACACCAATATATTCTACAGCCTTCTCGACAGAAACCTTTTTCAATTTTAAAATCTTACTTTTCCTTGTCTTCCGTATCCAGAGGGTATATTCCCGAGCTGATGGAGTTCCCCCACCTTTATCTTCCTAAAATCACAAATACCTTCAGGTAGAAATGTTACAATGTTTTCAATTCAGAATAAACGATGTTAAAACTTAATTTTTCTAATCCTATTATGGGGGAAAACGGAAAATAAAATGAGACTAGAATTTTTAATCTTATATTTATCATGTTTTGAGACAGGGTAACCAACGAAGGAAGAGACTTCAGAGACAACTGTGTTTCTTACATCAATGGTTCTGTGCAATTGTAAACTTGTTTCTTTCTTTGAATAATCATCAAAGATACCATTAAAGAACAATATATTATTCAACACATTGGAGGGAGCAATTTTATCATTTCTGTCGTATGTTTTAGGTCGTCTTTAACGTTTCATACTCAGTGGGAAACGCTGTACCTGTTCAGTTTCTTTTTCATTGTGAGGGAGTAATGTTTTTAGCATCGTATAGTAACTCTGGTTCGATCGTTCTCCCTAATCTAGACAGCATATTTGAGATTTAAAGAAATACATTTTTAAAGAAAACTTTTTATCTTGTTTAAGTGCATGTTTAAAGAGAACACAAATACTTTCTAGGAACGGGTTACTGAGCAGAACTCTGATAAGACCATACTTCGACAAGGATTTCTCAGTTAAGGAGTTCGTTAAAGGTGCCAAGGAATGTCTAATCTCTACTTTCATCTTAGACCCTCTCCAAACCCCTATCGAAAAACGAAAAAAGTTTGGTTGACGTTTTGGTTTTACAAATGATCATGGTTTTTCAGTTTGAAGATAGAAGCATTATTTTATTTGATTATCCCCCCATTTACTTCGTACATCAGATTTATTGAAGTATGATGGTTTTGCTAACAACCATATTTTGATATACTTGTTCATTATATACACAGCGTTGAGTTTTCCATTTTGGGGTTCCTTATTCCCTGTAGTAATGTTCAGTGAGACTTGTAAAACTGTGAAACATAAAGACGACTATAATTATTTTGAAAAGAACAACGAACATGAAACACAACAATTGTACACATACCCACTTCACTTATTAAGTTTAATTCCAAACTACTGGTTAAACTATTTCCGTTATAGCATCATTTAATACACATAAGATGCACATAAAATGTCGTCTTTCTATTTCACAGTTCTGTTGGTCCAACTGTAGTATCCCTGGTGTAAAGATTATACACTGGCCTAGTTTGCTGCCGTTCATGTCTCCCATTGCCTGAGTTCAGGAGATCTGAGTTCTCTAGACCAGGCCTGTACGCCGGAGTGTATTAACATAGTCAAGAAAAATCTTAGGAAAGATTCCACGAAAGAAAAAAGTTCTCAATATTTTCATTTGTTAATGCAGTCATACACATCTTTCTTTACCTTGTTCTGGCTATAGGTTCTAAAAACATTTTTTTGATTCTCTAATTATATAGTTTTGTCAAAAATGAAGTTGTTTTTGTTTGTTAAATGGGGTTTAAAGAATGAATTAACAGAAATTGCCCTTTAGTTGTATTTTGATAATTCTGTTCTATTTTTAAACCTTTTGAAATTCTGTGGTACGAGCGAATAAAACGTCCCGACATTTCAAGATTTTTAAACCCCTAATGATATTTGTTAAATCTCATATTGTGTAGTTTATTCTCAATATCTGAGAGATCGGAGTTAAATCTAACGGAGGATGATATTTATTACAGTTTTCTTTACCAGGTTATTATCATTATTATTATTATTATTATAAGAATATTATTATTCTGGCCTAGATAATCCCACCCCTCAGAACCAGCCTCTGTGATACGTATATCATCCACGTCTAGGGTTTGTTCTTTTACTGAATCCTGAATGAAAACGTACCCGGGTATAAGGATTCCGGGAAACCATGATTATCTTTAACAGGAAATATATTTAAATTGGGATACTGCATGCTAGACGATTTATTTTCAGTCTAGTTTAATTAGTGGACGATGTTTATTTAGATTGGGATAATGATGGACGATTTATTTTTGTTTTAATAAAATAGGGGACGACTTTTGTTTAGATTTAGATACAGATGGACGATTTATTTTTGTTTTAATAAAATAGGAGACGACTTTTGTTTAGATTTAGATACAGATGGACGATTTATTTTAGTTTAGTAAAAAAGTTGACAATGTTTATTTAGATTGGGATAATGATGGACGATGACCCGGACGAGAATGGGGCGTATGGCCGGTCAGTTGAATGTTCCTGGGTCGGTCATGCCTTTAAGAACTATCTTCAAATAGGTCAGGTTATATAAGGTTATTTCGAATTTTTTAAATGTAGATGGGTTGGGCTAAGTTAAAAAATAAATTATCATAATATCTGTACGCTTTAATGCATATTCTTAAAAAACACATTTCTGATTTGAAATTAAATCAACTTCCCATTATTACGGAGAAATCAAAAACGGGGAAAAGACTCCTACTCAAATTAAAGAAACCAATTATTGATTTTATAATATTTAGTTGATGAAGAACGGACTCCGACTCAACTTAAACAAACTCATGTTGATCATGTAATATTTAGTTGATGAAGAACGGACTCCTACTCAAATCAAAGAAATCAATGATTGATTTTGTAATATTTAGTTGATGAAGAACGGTTGCCTACTCAAATTAAATAAATCAATGATTGATCTTGTAATATTTAGTTGATGAAGAACGGACTCCTACTCAAATCAAAGAAATTTTAGACAAGGAGAGAGGTCCAACCATTCTTAACTTTAGGTAAGAAAAAGTATTAAACATTTTTTTTATCTGTAGGATAAATCAGTTATTTAATTTATATTTTAAAAAATCAGAGGTCGGAGTTTTTTTTTATTGTTAATTCCTTCAGAAAGCAATAATCTGTTTTCTTTTCTAGTCCTATAGATTAGGTTAATATTGTTTTGGATTTCTGTTAAGGTCAATGTGATGTTGTAAAGTGTAAATCCGCAATTCTTTTGGGACTTAAACCTCCTTTTTGTTTTTTTATCGAGCTCAAAGAAATACCTACATTCCATGATTTGATTTGGTTCGAGTCCACGAAAGTACGTTTTCTGTGCATCAAGGCTAAGCATATCAAGGTGTTGCAGTTTTGGACAAAGGACATCTCATACAAAAGTTATGACCTCAAATCAGTTCAAATTAATTCAATTTCCATGTTTAGATTTGTGCGTAACTACAGTAAAGGAGTGGAGGATTCGTGGACAGTAAACGCGCTTAACTACTACAAGCTTAAAGATCTTTAACTGTACAGTGTACACATTCGGCGTATTTGGCGCATTTATGACCAGAGGAAAATGCAACATTAAAGGGACTGTAAACGTAATTTCAAGTGACCCCACCTGCAATGATTGGAATGGTCCATTCACAACGCGTACGGTACCCTTTAAATCCTTATCTGATTAAAAATGTGGAAGATACTTTTGTTCTACCAGGATTAAAGTTAGACAATTCCTTCAAGTTTTCCTGCGGTAGAAATGCGCAAGTCACTTTCGTAAATAAATCACAATTAGAAATAATTAGTTTTCAAATTATTAACATTAATACCTAATTCATAATTGACCAGAATAAGTTTTTAAGGGTTCCGTTGAAAATCGGGCATTGCCATATTTGCATCCAAGTGGTCCTTGAAATTACGCTTACAGTCCCTTAAAAGGCTCTTAATCCCAACATATGTTTATACCTGAACCTATCGTGATTGGAATTGTTTGTTTGGACAAGCTTGACACTTAAAGCTTAAAAATTAAATTATAAACATTATTTCAGAAAAATAAAATGGCTCGTGGTCAGCAGAAGATCCAGTCCCAGCAGAAAGCTGCTGAGAAGTCGGCCAAGCTGAAGAAAGCTGCCGGTCATACTGCAGCTGATCAGAAGAAGGTAGGAGTTCACCTCATAACATTTTTCTATAACAATAGTTGGTTTGCTCCCAGAAGTTATGTATGTTTGTATTATTTTAGGGTTTTATTCGGTGAATTGGAGAAGAAATGTGTTTAAGGGGAAAATTAATGAAAGCTTTAAAAAGAATGAAAAAAACTGTTGTCAAATTTTTCATTCCCCCCCCCCCTTCCTCCCGGCCAAAGTATCAAAAATCATTCTAAAAATTTACACCTTTTGCTTTTTGTTTTTGTTTGATCAAAATATATCTTGGATTTGATCAGAAACAATTAAAAAAAAACATAGTTACAGAATAAATTTTTTTTTATTACAAGGCATTTAAGTGGTAAATTATTGAGAGGAGGCCTATTGCTCCTCTTACCTTATGGCGGTCTGATGATTTCATTTATAGGTCTTTAAAATAAGGTGTCCTAAAGCTTTTCTTAAAGATTAATAATTTTTATTTTAGGCTGCCATGGCTGCCTTGAAGTCAAGTTGTGTGCTCTGCAAGGTAAATAAAACTAATTCAATGCCTAAGCTTCTCTTTAAAGATAATTATAATTTTATGACTGATCAGATTTTTTGTGGCTTTGTGCAATGTCCTCCTCAAATCAAATCCAATTTGATTTGTTACATTGTTTTATTGTTCTGGTTTCGCTTAGATACCATTTTTGGTAATAAAGAGCGATTCTTAAACTTGATATTTTTCACTATATATATATATATATATGCTCGACATTTTTCACATGATCATCGTAACTGTCTTTGAAAATGTTTAAGGTTTTAGACTCTTTAATATAGTCTGGCAAACTGTTCCATGGGTTTATCACAGAAAAAAAAAGAGTTTTTTTCTCACATTAGAATTAAATTGCTTTACATTTAAATTGAAACTGCAATTGGATTGTCTTGTCAGTCTAAAACAAGATATTTGACCAATTTGGTTTCATATCAAATTTAACAAAATAAGATAACGAATGTGGGTTTAAGGTGGTGAATATTAGATTACTTGCCCCAATAATTAATAAGAACGTATTAAAAAAAATCTATTTTTCTGTGTTTAGTCCCTGATGCCGGACCCTAAGACGTACAAACAGCATTTTGAGAACAAGCATCCTAAAAACGAACTCCCAGCTGAGCTCAAGGATATTTAATCATCAGGGATATATACATATAATCTTCAGCTAAATATTAATTAGAATTCACTTGATGTAATCAGTTGAACTCAATTTTTTTTAAATATTTATCTGATAAATAATGTTGAAGATAAAGTCTTTTTTTAGTTTAAAAATTCTTTAATGTTTTCCTGCAGTAGAAATGCGGAAGTCACTTTTGTAGAGAAACCACATTGAAATGAACAGTTCTAAATTCATATATCAATTTTATTCTTTATCAGACATTGCTTTTAAGGGTACCGTTATAAATCGGCATTGCCATCTTTGCATGGAGGGTCACTTGAAATTTTACAGTCCCTTTAAACTTAAATTCTTTATTTAAAAATCAACATTGGCAATGTCAAGTTCAATCGATGTAAACGCTATCTCACTCAAATATTCTAGTTTCTGGTCACAACTGAATTGTTAAAAATTTATTATTACCTCACTGCGAGGAAAGATTGAAATAAAACCATTTAAAAGTTGCCAGCTTTGTGTTATGTTTTATGTAAACATTAACAATCAAATTAGGAATTTTTTCTTTAGTTTTCAAAAGATTATATATTTATATATTTAGATAAAAATGCTACGATAAGCTTTGCCGCCACCGCGCTCACATCCCATATTTTTCATCTTTTTTATGTTTGTCTTAATTCTTCAACAGAAACTCAAGGCTAAATTCTTTGAACTTTTTAACACACTTCATGTCGCCATTCATTCCATTTTAACCTGGCCGATTTAATTTTCGGAGAATTTTGAGCTGAATTCTGTTCCTTGATTTATTTTTCATTGTATTTCATAATTCATTTTTGTATTACAAACTTACTTTTTTTCAATAAAGGTTAAAGGGAATTCATACTTCATAACTTTGTTATTTTATTATTTTAGGATTTAATATTAGTTTTGAATATCATCAGTATATAATCAATAAGGATGCAAATTCTTTGCGCCAGCAAGTAACATCCTTATTCTAACTTTCGCTGTAAAGAGAGTATTCACGATTTTATATAGCGTGAGTACGTCGTGAATAAGTTGGCACAGTGGAACCCGTTAAATTAATGAATTGGAAGACGACATTTAAATATTATTACGTGTTGATGTTGAGTATATCAGTCTTCCTATTTTATAGCTTTATGGATTAGAATATTTTACCAAAACCTCGAGCTGTTTAAAAAACGCAAAAAATTTATAAACTTTTTAAGGAAATATATTATCTGTCGTAAAAACTGGAGAGTTTAGCTAAAATAATTGTTTGAAACTATTCCAGACCGCAGACTGCATGTTGATGCTCTGCACCCTGAGGGCGGTCTGGGGGTTCCATGTCGGGTTCCCTATCAGATCGTATAATTATTCTTATTCTTATCACTGAACAAGTATAACATAATTACTTCTAATAGTGTCAACTTCAATATTATGTTAATAGTTCAAGTTTCTTTATACCTCTCAAATGTATGAAGGTTTTACTATTTATTTAGCTTTACAAAAAGAGGTTTTGTGTGAATTTTGTTAATCTTTATCACTTGATTTCGATAACCAATTTGGGCACTTTAAAATATTTAATCCCTCAATTAAAGTTATCACGTGATATTGCAGAGAAACTTAAACTAGTCTTAAATCTGAGCCCGCGATTTAAAAGCTTCGGCTCGAGTCGTAATTTCTTAAACCCGACTTTAAGACCCAATCTTCCACCCAACTCTAACGACAGCTTGTGTCACGTGATTGACAGCTGCAAGATCTTCGGCTCGACTTAAGGAGTTAGGCCCAATGAAAATAAAACCGACCTTGGTTGGTTTTAGTGGAGAATAAGGCCCGATGTTGCGTCTTTTTTTCATAAAAAAAACTGGGAATGCGCCAATTCCTTCCATGAAAATCTACCAAATAGAATATTAAACCGGTTTTTTGAATTCAACTCGGTGGAAAATAAGATGCAGCTTGGATCCGAAAGCTCAAGCCGTAAATAAGGTCCAACGACAGCTTGAACTCGAGCCGTATTTCCCCGAATTTTTTAAATCGCGGGCAGAGAAACTAATTTTTAAATCTGTATGAGTTGATCTCGATATTTACAACATAGAGAAGTTTCTTCTCGGGGATAATATTAGGAAAATTGAAAGTATAGAAGTTGGTTGGAAAAGAAGACATTCAAGAAAAATCCTAACAGATGAATGGAAACCAGAGAGATTCCAGAAAACCGGAAGCAGATAAATGAAAATGAAGACAAAGTACTAACAACAATTTTTTATGTTATTTTAACCTCTGTTGTATTTCCCTTTAGAGTTAAGCCGATTTTCTAACCTAATTCCTTTTTTAACATGTTGTTTTTAACTCACCAAAGTTTTACTTTCCAGATAAAATTTTTTTTTTCCTTTTTTAAATTTTAAATATCTTTATGTTGATTCCCAATAATACACGGAATATAGTCGGAATTTGCTGGCTTGCGTTTCTGCACTATTGTTTCAGATAAAAAATGAGTTCTGAGGAGGTGATTTATTGCATTTGCCGGAGCTCTGACGTTTCTAGGTTCATGATGTAAGTTTCAGATTTCATCATCTTCAATATATGCAACTTTTTAAAACAAGCGCTTTACTTTTAGAGAGTGTATTATTTTTAGTCTTGACTGAATATTCATTAGTTTAAATTAAGGAAGATACAACAAGGTTTTTTGTTAGTACTGCAGTTATTGGGATCGAGGGATTTAAGCAAAACTTTTTTTCCTTTTTTGTTTTCCTATCAGGGGTGTATATTTTTCAGAATTTCTCCCAATTGGGTAATCACTAATCATTTTTGAAGATCTGAGAGTTAAAAATGAAAAATTGGTCTTTTTTCTTACGTTTTATCAAAATTTTATTTATGTTCCCCAATCGGCGAGTAAAACCTAAAAGTATTTTAACATTCCTAACTTCTGCTGAATAAAGATTTTAAATGAGGGGGGAATGGGATCATATTAGTCACTCCTGGTTTCCTTCTTCCTTAAAATGTTAGCATTCAACTGAAAGTGGAACTAATGAGAAGGGTCAAATTGTTGTTAACTACTCAAATATGTGTTATTTACTGAAGCAAGTTCCTGTTCTGTCCTGAATCGTCACAATAGTATGTAAGTTCTATACTTATTTTCAGGAAGCAGGAAGCGGGTAGATAATTTAAGTATATGTATCCCGGTTTCATAAGTATACGTGTACTAACCTCACAAACCTGTCAACTAATCTTAGTCATAAATCGACAGTGAACCCTAAACTGTTCTAATTAATCGACCAGCTGTTATTATATAAGCGTTTGATTTTTTGTAACATGAAATATGGTATCCGTGAACGCAGCTGTTAACTGCTATTTTTATTTCATACTTTTCAGAATGTTTTTAAGTAATTAAAATTGAATGAAGTAAACTATCGTATTTTAACATTTATATAAATTAAAGCAACAAAAAAATAGATATCAAAACTTTTAGTAAAACCATTCCTACCAAGTTTAATTACAGAACCTTTTGTTCACATATTGTCCGGTTTTTCACGCTTTTAAACTTTAATTAAATTGCAGAGGATGTGATCACTGTGAGGAGTGGTATCACGGAGACTGTATAAATGTAAGTTAAAATATTGGTTCTTGTAATGGAATTGTTCACAAATTCGAAACAGACACAAAACCAATTTTGCTCAATTAGGAATACTTCAAAACAAATTTTATCGCTCAAATAACGGTCACGTTTTTGCAAAAATAATATAGGATTCATGGATTTTAAAAAAATTTTCATTTTTATTTTCTTTATTGATATATCTTAAATTTGACGGTAAACGGAAAACATTTATGTATTATGAAGTGATCTATCCCTTTGATTTCTCTTTATTATGAACATTTTGTTCATTAAAAAAGATTCTCAGATTTTTTTTTCACTTTTAACCCTGCAAAGATGATTTTATTATCATTTAAACAGAAAAAGAACATGTTTAATAATTTTTTTTCTCAAGACAAATTCAGTCTGATTCAGTCTATTATTCTCAGGTTACTGCTCAGGAGTCTAAATATATCAAGAAATTCTTCTGCAAGGTATGACAAAGTTTTTCTATTTTATTAGTATACAATTTTTTACCCAGACTTGTATTGTTTTGTAAATTGTATTGTTTTGAGAATATAATGTTAACTAATTAATTTGTTGTGAATTAGGAATGTCGGAAGAAGAATCCCAAACTTGAAGTTGTTTTTAAATCCAAATATACTGAGAAGCTGAAAGAACTAAATCAGACCACTAAGAAGGAAAGAAGAGAAGATCACAGTGAAAAGGAAAAGAAGTCGAAAGAGAAAAAGAAGAACTGGGATAAGGAAAGAGAAAGAGAGCGGAGCAAAGAAAGGCACAAACACAAAGAGAAAAAGAATAAGAAGGATAGAGATGAAAGAAAAGATGAAAAGAAACATAAACACAAAAGTAAACATGAGGATAAGGATAGGGATGAAAGGAAGGAGAAGGAGGAGAAGAAGGAGAAAAAATCTAAACCAGTTATATCTGACAGTGATGAGGATGCAGACAAAGGCAATGATAAAAACAAGGAGAAAGAAAAAGAAAAACTAGAAGAAGCAGAAAAAGAAAAAGCTAGACGGAAAGAGAAAGAACTCCAAAAGGAAAGACAGAAACTGCGCGAAGAAAAAAGGAAAGAAAAAGAGGAAGAAGAAGCAGAAAGGAAAAGAAAAGAAGCCAAAGAGAAGGAAAAGAAAGAAAAATCTCAGTCAACCGAAAACAAAGCAAAGTAAGTAAATAAAACTATATAAATAATAAAAATAAATAAATTCCTTTTGTTTCAATTCAATTTGCTATCATGTTTGTCAAGCATAATCAGGCCTGCGCAATATGTTAATATTTGTTTATTTTTGAAGATAATATCAAAATAAATAAGAAAAGTTGAATATTTAGACATGAACCAGAAAAGACGAAAAGTGCACCGTCAAAAGAGCTAGTCAGTTTATCTCAGGAAACCATTTTAGAAATAAATTAATAATTTCACATTTCTTGCTTTGAAAAGTAAAATTTCTGATTTATATGTTTTATTACAATTAATACATCAGTGGCCGAATTTTAAGAATTTGAGCGGCGGTTTAAATTTAAGCCGCGGTTTAAATATGGTTGGTTCCACTTAAAATTGTATCAAATGTTTCAAGATTTAAGCCGGCGCTAAGTTTAAACCGGGTTTTGGCGGATTTAAACCACGGCTCAAATTCTTTAAATTCCATCTCTGGGTGCTGGATGAACGGGGTTTGGTCAAAGTCTCTTAATTAACGTCCGATATATTTTTTATAACTTGAAACTTAAGTTTTACTTACATATATTTCAATGTAGTTTTGTCACCTTTATCCTCCGGCCTCCTTGAATCTACATATTGTTATAATGGTGTCCTCCGTCTAGTCCTCCAGCGAGGATGATTGGAAGCCAGCAGCTGTTCAGCCTCCTCCTAGTCTCAAGCGTAAACCTCTTAAAGAACAAGGATCAAATAAACGGCAAGTTCTTTATCTTCCATATTTTCATTAGTCTGAAAGTGGTTTCTTTTCCTTAGTTCAAAGGAGTATGTTTGTCCTTTTCCTCCACGTAATAAAATGTTTCCCTTATTTATTGGGAATTTTTGCGAGAGGTCTCTTGTTGATCTGGAGAAAGTATTTGACTTTGGGGTATTATGACATATAAAAAAGGACACAAAATCAATTCTGACAAATGTAAACCCCTGCCCAAACGGACAAAGGAATAGTTTAGCAGAAGTCTGATTTTTATTATCCATTGTAAATTCACTATTCTGTATCTTATTTGGTCTCGCAAATCTAAGTAGGTCATCTTGAATAAAGAAAAATTATGTAATATTAGTCTGACTAGTTAATTTGTACATAGGAAGCGTGCTTGGAGGCCGGATTACGGTTCCTCTGAAGATGAAGAGGTTCATGACCTTGCTCCTCGTCAATGCTATGGGATGGACTGTATAAACTGTGCCAGGGTTGGGAGCAAATACTGCTCAGATCAATGCGGACTCACTGTGGCATCTCTTAGGTAAACTATATGCCAGGGTTGGGAGCAAATACTGCTCAGAGCAATATGGACTCATTGTAGTATATCTTAGGTAACACATGTCAAGAGCACAAATTTTAATAAAAACAATTTTTATCCCACCCCTCTTGAATTTTTTTGTTCTTATACGGTATTATTTGCTGAATAGGTAAAAAATGTTAATTTGGTCAAGGAAGAGTTAATTTTTGTCGGTTGGTGTAAAATTTTAATATTTTGGCATTCAAAAAGATAATGTTTTTCTAACGTTTTTATGTTTTTTTTGAATGGTTTTTGGGGGAAATTTTTCCTGTTGATGCCCCTCCCCCCGCAATTGTAAAATGGTAAAAGTAAATATTTATTCTAGAATATACCAAACTCTTCCTGAGCGTATCCGAGAGTGGAATATGACCAGCTGTAAAGCAGAGAGTAAAAATGGGTAAACATCATTTTTTATTTTCAATTTAATACACGTCATGATATTTTTTCATAAATTTTTTTGTTAATGATAGATATATCTTCTAACTCATAATTACGGTCACTCACACTTCATAGGAATTCTATTAAAAAGTAATGTAATGATCGATTGATTGATTGAATGACAGATTAACTGATTGAGAAATTGATGGAATGCATGATCATTGATAAATTTTTGATTGACTGATTGACTGATTTATTGATTGATTGATTGATTGATTGATTGATTGATTGATTGATTGATTGATTGATTGATTGATTGATTAGTAAGGAGTTAGAGAGTATACGGCAGGAGATCCTAGTTGCTAAGCAGAGGCTGGAGGAGCTCGACAGAGACGCGGAGAAGCTGGAAACCACTATCACAAAGTACGAGCAATGATTATTTTTTTCTTCTTTTTTTCGGTCGACGTAATTTCAAGTTACCTTTTATTTGATGAGTTGCTTACCCGATTCACAACAGTACACTTGACACCTTTGTCTGAAAAACAGTTGTTTGCTGCTACTCTTGAACTTGTGGATTGATTTATCAAATATTTGATAAAAATAACAATTTTCTCATCGTTATTAATCTTTTAAAGAAACTAATTCAACATGTGACTGTCTTTTGTTGCTTAGGATAATTGCGCGATTGATTGATTGATTGACTTTAAAATTATTGATTGATTGTAGAGGTAAAAGCATGACCTTGATCGAGCACAATGCTGAGGATTCGTCAGACGAGGATGAAGAGGTTCGAGGCAGCGGAGGAGCAATCAACTGTATCAGGTACGCAGTCAGGGGGGCATATCCAGGGGGGGGGTATTTGAGCTTAGCCCCCCCTATGGATCACTGAAACCTATGGTTTCCAGAGCGGTTTGGGGCCCCCAGAAGGCACAGAGCCATCTCTGAAGAAAAAAAATGTCCCCCCCCCCCCCTCCAGGACAAATTGAAAGCTTTAGATAATTCCTGGGTATTGCAGTAGTATAGGATTCTTTCCAAAAAATCTTAATCTAAAGAAGAATCTAGCATGTAAAAACTTAATCAAAATACGCCAAGAAACTATTTAAATCCTGTACGCAATTTTTCCTTATTTGTGGCAAGGATAATAATGCGGTTTTGGTTTAGATAATTATTTTGTATACAATATGTGAATTTGAAACTTTGCAATACTAAGTTTAGATTCTTATTATTATTAATCTGATGAAATGATTATATAGATTGGAAAAACTTACTCAAAAGACATAAAGATGTAAAAAAACTACTTCGAACCTTGTTTATAATTTTAAAGGTTATGGCAAGGATTTTAACGTTATTTTGTAATTTATTGTAACTTGTTGTAATCGTAATATTTGTAATTTTGAAAATGTTCTCCCTTTTTCAGGAGGAAGCAATGTTTTCTCCTGTATCCACTCTTAATGTCGATTTCACTAAATCTTGCAAGAATTTTGAAAAACTTGGAAATAGTTTTATTCTTTAATATAGGAAATGTTATTGATGTAATAAAACTTATGCATTATAGATCTTAAACTTATATTTAGATCTTAAAACTTTAGAATTGGGAAAGCCTAATACCGATTGCTTAATCTGACTATCCACTGTGGAAACTTCTGATTTCTGCGTAGGCCGCTCTTTTTCCATCTTTTTGATATCCCTACTGAACTCCGACCAATGAGACTTCTATCATTAAATGCGCGCAAAATTCAAAATTTCCTGGTTCTGATTTGCAGTTCAGAATTCTACATACACCACTCTGATTGGTTGAATTTTAGACACTTTTCTGGATACAAACTAAAGTTTAAATAATCTTAAGATTAACTAAAACAGGAGAACTTAATGTTAAATGACCTTACAAAACTAATGCTAACCTTTTTGTTTCAGTTGCGGCAAAGATATCCCCGCGAGGATCGCTATTCGTCACATGGAATCCTGCTTTAACAAGATTGAGTCTCAGACATCATTTGGATCAATGTATAAAACAAAGATCGAAGGATATCAGATGTTTTGTGACTTCTTCAATCCACAAACTGGTAAAAAATAGTTAATAAACGAAGAAAACACTATTCTCTTTGATTTGTTTAAAAATGGATTATTAACCTTCCTACCTTTAAACATCCAGTTCTCACCCAGTAAGGTGGAATCATTTTTGAGGTTTTTTATCGCTGCCGGTGAAATAAATAAATTTTTGGGCATTAATTATGAAAAGAGACTGGAAATGGATCTGGGTTGATGCCTTATTTTTCAATCCTCCCACTAAAAACCTTGAACAGTTTTCCCCATGGCAAGAGAGGTGAGGGAATTCCAAAAAAATATTCCCCATTGATTAAGGTTTTAATCTTGCCAGGAACGTACTGTAAGCGTCTGCGCGTGATTTGCCCTGAGCATACCAAGGATCTTAAGATGTCGGATTCAGAGGTTTGCGGCTATCCTCTTACTAAACACGTGTTCCAGGTAAAATAGAATTTCGGGGTGTATATTTCTTGAAAAATATTTATCAACTCCCCCCCCACCCCGTCCTCCATAAAAACAATTTACAATACTTTTCCATGACGCGGAAAAAAATGTCGGGGAAAAGTATCTAACGTGGTAAAAAAAGTGTTAAGGTCGAATTAAGAGTTTTTTTTATTCAAGTTCGGAAATTTATAGAGAATTCTTGAATATCCGTATTCCATACACTATTCCTATCTTCTTGGGAACAAATAAGTATAGAGGGGATTTTTCAGGAAAATATTCAACCCTGTAATTTTTCTGGGTTCAAAAAATACAGTACTTTATTTAATAAATTCTTAATAGTTTTGGTGGATTTTGACCGATTTATAGATTGATTGATTTATTGATTGATTTATTGATTGATTTATTGATTGATTGATTGATTGATTGATTTATTGATTGATTCTTGTTAAGAGTTCGGGTGAATACTGCCGGTTATCCCGTAAAGCGTGTAACGAGCACTACTGCTGGGAGAAGCTTAAGCGCGCCGAGCTCGACATGGACAGGGTTAGACAGTGGTTAAAACTTGACGAACTTCTAGAGAAAGAGAGACAGGTTGGATTTCATGTTTTAGTTCTTCATTTTATTTTTGATTGTGATATATCTGAGAAAGTTACGAAATCCTTCATTGGGATAGCAACGTGGGTTAAGGGGGCGTTTATTAGGGAATCTAAGAACTAGAGAAGGAAGTATTATCTCCCTTCTACCTTCCACTATATTTTAGGAGAAGGAAGCAATGTCTAGAAGAGCTGGAGTATTAAACCTTCTCCTCCACTCAACCTTTAACCATGAGATGGCTAAAATTCTTCAGAAGAAGAATAGTCGGACCAATCTTCCTCAAGCTAAACCTCAGAAACGTGTTTAGAAGATCATTCGTCCTTTATCATTGATTTTTCTACTACTCTATATTCTTAATTTCAGTATTCTAAGCTTTTCATCATTGTGTCTTCTTCTTGATCAGTTTCCTCTTTCTTTTTCTTCTTTTTCCATTTTTCTCAACTTTGAACTTTGATTGATGATTTTCTTTTTAATAATTCTTTCTTCCTATCTTTATGCAATACTCTACGTATACTAGAATGTACCTGCGACGTACCTCCCCTGCTAGCTGTGATAACATGTTAAATAAACTTTCAGACCAAACAATGGACTCTAGTAAAGTGGAATCAGCATTAAAGAAATTAAATATATCCTTGGATCTCTGGAAGGTTAAAGTGCGCGCCGGTCAAATTCTACTAAAGGATATTTTGACCAACCTTTATCCTGCTGAGAAAGAGCGGGAACCTCTGCCGGCCGACGATAGTTTACAGCAGGCCTGTGAGGGGTTGACCGACGTGTTGAGAGAGCTCCAGGAGGTTGTAAATGATGTTGAGGTTGCGAGGTCACGGTTGGCTGCCCTCTCTAACCTGGTGGGAGAGGGAGAATGTATAGAATTGAAAAATAATATTGTGAATGTTAGAGAACTAAGAGACTGGGTTATTAACATGCATCTAGAATATAAAGCACAGGTAGACTCAACTCTCCTTCAATAGATAACATTCTCCAGTTTTATTGATTAATTTAAATTTGTATCTATGTTATATTTTTAGTTATTTTAATTTTTCTCGCCAAATTTTTATAGTTTTTTGTTAATCTTCCCAGATCTATCCTTTAACGAATATTACCGATTTCTTCAAAAATATGCCGAGATTGAAAAATTGGCTCATCGGCCATAATCCAATAAACCACGAAGGGGCGGGGGTTCATACTAAGATTATTCTTTTTATCCCCGCATAGTTAAAGTAAATAATATATGTAATGTATATTGTATATTTAGTTGTCTTTGAACGAGAATGTGGTCCGAAATATCTGTCATCTGTCTAATAGAGAGCAAGCTCTAGTTCACCTTGCAGTCTGGAGTACTCAGTCGGAGATACGACAACAAACTGAATTTTACTCAACCTGTATCAAACATCTTGTTTCACAACCTTTATAGCATGTGTTACTAGTCGTCTTTTTCTTACCATATATTTTTTCTGATTTAAAGGGACTGTAGTTTTATTGCAAGTAACATCTCGTTTAAAGAAGGAAATGCCTAATTCATCACAAGGGAAAATTTAAGTTTTTAAAGTAAAAATGTATTTTTGATCAGAACAGCTGTTAAAGGCACCACTATCGTTAATCGGACATGCCACTCTAAAAATTAAGAGTCAGTTTACATTAAGTTTACAATCCCTGTAAAGAAGTTTCAATTTTAAATTTGTTCAGATGGATTCTGAAACTTTGAACTTAGTTAAGGTGTTTGTCTTAGAGTTAAAACTGTTGTTTTCTACCAGAAGCTGTTGAACGTACCTGAATTTTTTTGACATTATATTTTATTTCAGATCTAAATGTTAGGTTTGAATTGTTGTCTGAAACATAGTTAAAAGATGGTTTACATATCATCCGACGGGCAGGTCATATTTTCAGTTGTATTTTGAAATATATTTGAAATTTAGTAATTTTAAAATTTACACGGAAAATAGATAAATAAAAATAAATGAAAAAATAATATTCCTAATTTATGTTCAATATAAAAGATTCAAATACGAGTTAAAGGGCGAAAATTTGGTCCTGTAGGGTCAACATTTTAAAAATAGTTTTTTTATCCTTATTCAAATGATTTTTCTCGCTTAGGTGCTTCAAGCCAAGCCTTGGGGATTGAATTCCCTAGTGGACATGTTCTGGGGATTTATCTCCTTCATGACCTTGTTCTTCAAGACCTTGGTTGACCCCAGCTTGAACAAAAAAGGGGACGGATATGCTACCGACTACAGATCGACAGGTTCGTAAAATTACAAAAATTTGACAAATATTTTGAACAAAAGTTGTCTTATATATTTTTCTTAGGAGGACGTGGGGGACCGCCTGGTGGCGGACCTCGTCGGAGATTTGGAGGATTTCATGGAGGTCAAGGAGGAGCCTCTGCTCCTCCTATGGCTGGAGGTGGAGGTGGATGAGGTTAAGCTTCACATCTCTAGAGGTTGTCAGACCTCGAGAATGTGAATCCTAGTTAAATAAACTCCTGGTTCCAGAAATGGAGAATATGACGCAGATTCGGGAATCCTACGCGGGACCGAACCTGTCGAAATCCGGGAAACCAACTCGTTTTGTGATTTTTTAAGTTTTTAATTAATTTTCATATTTTAATCATGATAAACTTGCACCTGATGATATCTATATTACAATTAACAAATAAAACCACAGTTTTTAACTTTTTTCCTCTATTTTTCCGTTTTCAGATTTGTCAGATTTAGAAAATGTCTGGTTTTGATAGTTCGGATGAAGAGAACGAGGAGAATGTGCGTCCAGTAGAACCTATCAGGAACCACACTCTTATATAATGTGTGGTAGAGCTGAATTAAAAATGTATTATTCCAATGACCGCCTTGAGTTTATTCTTCTCAACGGACTGTTACGTTCACAGAGTATTTTAAAATACCACGATTTACGAATGAATTGTGTTTGTACAAAGAATATTTTAATTTATTTATTTTGATTTAATTAAACATGTGTGACTGTGTTTTTTTATTTTGTTATTGTTGAAAACGACTGATAAAACTTGTTCTGACAAGAAAAGCTTGTTTTGGTGGTAATCAGTACGCTTGGATATAATTCTGAATTTTTCTATTTTTGGAGCATGTTTGTTTATATTATAAGTGTTATTTACTGCTAGAATGGATTGTGGGAGCATGAGTGTTGTGTACTGCAAGTACGAATTGTGGTATGTATGTTTGTTTATATTATGAGTGTTGTGTACTGCAAATACGAATTGTGGTATGTATGTTTGTTTATATTATGAGTGTTGTGTACTGCAAGTACGAATTGTGGTATGTATGTTTGTTTATATTATGAGTGTTGTGTACTGCAAGTACGAATTGTGGTATATATGTTTGTTTATATTATGAGTGTTGTGTACTGCAAATAGGAATTGTGGTATGTATGTTTGTTTATATTATGAGTGTTGTGTACTGCTAGAATGGATTGGTTGAACCTATCTCACCCTGATCTGTGTAATACCCTAGCTCTCTCTTCTCTACCAGGATGCAGGAACAAGATCTCAATAAACCAGTTTATTTTTTAATTTTGTTTACAATTACTGAATTAGTGTACTGTTTACCGATTTAAAATTTATTTTTAAATTATGAATTTACTCATTTACTTCAACTTTTTAAATTATTTTTTTTATAAATATGTCCATTGTCCACTTTCAGTTGATTTAACTTTTATTTATTTGTTAATTTGATTTCTTGTTAAATTAGATTTCGAGATGTTCAGAGGAATCTGCAAAAGGAAAAATATAATTATAAACTTTACTATTTTACAATTGTAATAAATTAGCTGGGACAGCAGAAAAATGGATTTAACAAATAAATTTGACGACAATTTAAGAAAGAACATGTTGAAAATACAAATGGCTGCTTTAAGATCTCAGGACAACCAATTTTGAAAAAACAAAATTATGCATATAATTACATTTTGAGAAAAACTTTATTTTATTATTTATATACTTTGGGATTAGGATTTGGACCAGATATCCCAGGCAGGGATTTCACATGCAGTGGTACTCATGCAGACACCAGAGTTCAGGCAGTTCTTTAAACCTTATCTTTCCTTCAAACAAAACTAGCCAAAAAATCTACATTTTATAAGTTTCAAGTTTCATTAAGTTAGTTTTTATGCGTTTAAAAAATAAGAATTACTCAATGTTAAACTTGAAATCTATGAAATGAAGAAACTAACAAAGTTTACCGACTTTGGCATAGGCTAGTGCACTGTGTTATATTAAAAGCAAAAAAAATATAATTGGAATTGGAATGGATAAAGTAGGATATCTAAATACTAATAGGGTGGGAGAAAATATTATTCATCCACGATGATTAAAGGGCGTGATTACCTCCAGGAAGTACCGAGTACCCGACCTAGTATACGAGTATGAGAAGCGTGGGATTAGTGTTCTCCAGGTACCCCTGGTAGATGGAGGGGTTCCTACTCCGGAGGAGATGATGGAGATCCTAGAGAACCTGGAGAACCTCATAGAACAATCTGGAACTAGGCAAGTATTATTGCCCGAAAAGCGTAATTTTTTTACAAAATGAGTTTTGATGCTTCAATAAGCTTATGAATTTTTTTTCACGGTTATGGTAATGGAGGTTACACAATAGGGATCTTACACGATCATTGTTGTTATTATTATTATAATTGAGAATGAGAAGGGATCTTAATTTGGGGGGGGATGGGTATTTTTTAATCTTTGTATTTTATTCCTTTCTTCACATCCTTGGAAGCCCTCTCTATTCCTTTTCTTTCTAAAAATCTTATCCAAAAATACTTCCCAAAATTCCTTTCTAAAAATCTTATCCAAAAATACTTCCCAAAATTCCTTTCTAAAAATCTTATCCAAAAATACTTTCCCAAATTCCTTTCTAAAAATCTTATCCAAAAATACTTCCCAAAATTCCTTTCTAAAAATCTTAGATCGTTTTTAAACAAATCCCAACCCTACTCTCTAGCACTAGAATTATATCATTTTCTTCTCAATATATTTCGCCAAAAACTTTGGCATCATCAGGAGTTTGTCCTATAATATAACAGATATAGGCAAAAAATAAAAATAAAAAATACAAACACAGCAACTATAATAAACACAGAAGAGAACAAAAATAAAAATCTTTTTTATGTAAAATGGAATTTTTCAAAATGAATATTGTCAAAACACATAAAACTTAAAAGAAAAATTAGAAAACCGTAATATAATCCCGTAAAAAAAGTCCTTTGTAAGATAAATTTTTTCTTTTTTAAATCCTTTCTATGAATCCTTGTTATAAAATCCTTCTAAAAATCCTTTCTATAAATCCCGTTAAAAATTATTCTAAAAATCTTTTTTCAAAAAATTAAAAATACTTTTTCTAAAAAACTATCTGAAAATGTGTGTATTCAGGATACTGATACACTGTTACGGAGGATTAGGGCGCACATGTCTAGTAGCAGCCTGTTTTCTCATGTACTTGGATCCAAACCTACTCCCAGATTCAGTCATCTCCTATCTAAGGTTAGATCTTTAATAACAAATATTTAGAAAAAAATTCCTTTATTTTAAAAATGTCACCATTGATCTAAATCTGTAGATTATTCTAAGGTTTGTAAATATCATTCAGTGGTCGGTGTTTATATGAATACATTGAAGACGACTTTTCGTTTTTAAGTTTTGATTTCTAACTAGTTTTTTTCAAATTACAAATTCATAAGCATAGACAGAGAGAAGCTGTAAAAACAGCTGCTTTTTGTTTCCATGTGTGATGTATATCAACTATTCATGCTGTTCGAAAGCTTGGTAGAAATCAAAATTTCAATTGCAAGTCGTGTTTATTGTATTGATACATACGACAACTTTATTTCCCTGATATTTTTGCTGAGTTTAGGGTTACAAACTTGACTTGATGTACCATTGTTGAAAATGCAAATAGATAAGTTGAATGTTGTTAAGCTTTCTATTTCATTGAATGACGAATATTTGTCTTTAACAATATTAAAAATATTTACAATTAACAAAATCGAAACTTCTAAAACGTATATTTTTGCAACCTAATGATGTAAACTTATGAGTTTGGAGTTTGTAATATCAAAGGTCTGCGACTAAAAGTTTATAAGAAATAGGTATTAGAAAATCATAATTCATGACTAGTGTTTTGTTCCTAGAATGGTGTGACAAACCAAAATAAAACGGGTTTTCTTTAAAAAATGTCAAAATTTTTTATTTTATCACTCAAAAAGCAAATCATTTTTAATTTTCTTATATCATCTTGAAAATATGAACCCTGTTTTTATCAGAAATGTACGAGGTCCCCGTGCAGTTCAGACGGTTCGCCAGTGGAACTTTATCCATGAATTCCGAACCATGGAACAGGAGTTCCTGGGGAACAGGAACAGGCTGAGAGACGATAGTTCTAGAAGTGTTTCAAGATAAATTAAGATGTTCTAAAATCATAGTCTTACTCCGCTAGTCAGAAAAGTAGTGTTCTTGGTCTTTTCCAGATTTTAAATTTCAGCATTGTTAAACCAATTATTGTATATTAGAATTTAGTTTATATTTCTTACTTATTTTTTCTTATTTAGATTTCCTTTAAATTTCCTTTATATTAGTCTACTTATCATATCTTTCTTACTTTTCATTAATTCACTTTTATAATCTGTAAAGACACTATATAAATACATTAATTCACTTTTATAATCTGTAAAGACACTATATAAATACATTAATTCACTTTTATAATCTGTATAGACACTATATAAATACATTAATTCACTTTTTTAATCTGTATAGACACTAAAATACATTAATTCACTTTTATAATCTGTATAGACACTATATAAATACATTAATTCACTTTTACAATCTGTATAGACACTACATAAATTCATTTATTTAATCTATATTTATTCAATCTATACTTTACATTAATTCACTTATTTAATTTATACTTCATATTTATTTACTTACTAGAAATTCAGTGCGCTTCGCGCTCTTCTTTCTAGGCTTTTAGGGCGCTTCGCGCCCATCTTCTATTTAAACTTTTAATTGTGGCTCTATCTGTGAGCATCTTCTCTTTGTACAGTATAAAACAAAAACAAAAAAAGTTTGCGGATTTCATAATATTTTTTCGCGCATTTTCAAAATTTTACAAAAATAAAAAACTTTAAAACACAAATTTTTAAAATTTCAATCACTTCCTTGGGGTCCCTAGATGTCCCACAAAAAAATTGGGATTCAATCTATACTTCATATTTATTCACTTATTGAATTTATACTTCATATTTATTCACTTATTCAATCTATACTTTACATTAATTCACTTATTGAATATATACTTCATATTTTTTCACTTATTCCATCTATACTTAATATTTATACATTTATTCAATCAATACTTCATATTTATTCACTTATTCAATCTTTACTTTACATTAATTCACTTATTTTATCTATACTTTACATTTATTCACTTTTTAAATTTATATTTCATATTTATTAACTTATTCAATCTATACTTCGCATTAACTCACTTATTGAATTTATACTTCACATTTATTCACTTATTAAATTTATATTCAATATTTATTTACGTATTATTTACTTCAAATTAATTCACTTATTGAATTTATACTTCATAGTTATTCACTTATTAAATGTATACTTCACATTAATTCACTTATTGAATTTATACTTCATATTTATTCACTTATTCAATACTTATACTTCACATTAATTCACTGGAATTTATACTTCATATTTATTCACTTATTCAATCTATACTTCACATTAATTCACTGATTGAATCTATATTTCACATTAATTTACTTAATCAATCTATACTTCACATTAATTCACTTATTGAATTTATACTTCATATTTATTCACTTATTCAATCTATACTTCATATATCTTTACTTCACTTAATCAATCTATATTTCATATTAAATCACAATCTTAATCTTTACTTCATATCAATGGTTTTTTCTTTATTTTTTCTAAAAATTTTATATGTTTTGTAGTTGTTAAAGATTGTTTTTTATGTTATTGTTTAAAGCAGATAAAATTTAGCTTTTTCATTTCAGATTAATGCTTAGGGTTGTCCCAGTAGTAACTAGGTGTATAAGGTGAGTTGTTAAAATCATCATTGAAATATTTTAAAATTTTAATAATTTTGTTATTTTTTGTTTCAATAAATTTTAATAAATTTAAAATTTTTGTTCAAAACTAATCATTTGAACTTACTTTCTTAATGTTTAACAAGTTTTCAGCTAAGAAGTTTGGAAGTTCAATGTTCACGTCCCTAAAACTGAATTAATTTCGTTGTTGTGGTGATGATGAACATATATATATCTATTGAGTCCCATATTTATCTAGAAGTATGTCAGCAGTACCTAATGGGAACCTACTGGGGTCTCAATTGTCCCCATACTTGAAACAACATGCTACTAACCCAGTTCAATGGCTGCCATGGGACCAACAGGCGTTACAGAGGTAGGTATATTCCTTCTTCAGAGGTGTATTTTTTCCTAAAAAATATTTTTGTTCATCTCCCCCTCTTTTGAAAAACATTTTCTTTCCTCAGAAGATAAATATATTTGTGCGGAAATGGATATAATAACTCATTTTTAGGGGAAAATGGAATTTTTGGTTAACAGGTATTAATAAGGATTAAAAAAACTTCACTTTTTAATTTTTAAGTATAAATCTTCATTTTTTCCCCCGATCTTCAAAAAACATTCCCCCTTTAAGATATACTCTGCTGTTCCTGTCATAATTCGTAAATAATCCATGAAGTGAATGCACTACTATTTATTAATTTATTTAAAGAAGGTTTTTTTCTGGCCCCAGGCAATCCCACCCTTCAGCACTCCCCCTATCGATACGCATATTCATAACACCTGGGGTAGCCTGCTTAGTCCGTTTAAGTCATGTACTTAAGGCCCCTTGGTCCCCCTGAATTGGTTTAGTCTAATCATATATTGTTTAAGGGCCAAAGATGAAAACAAATTGATATTTTTATCAATTGGATATTCCACCTGTCACTGGTGTCATGTCATGGAGAGAGAATCATTCGAGAACCCAGAGGTAAGTTAAAAAATAAATACAGTTTAAAAAACATTTTGTAATTTTAATTTTCAGATTTTAGATTCAATTTTACTAACTGTTTTTATACAATTTTTCTTTTTTTTCTGTTCAGAAATAAATCTAATTTTTCTGTTTAATTTAGCAATTAACATTTACAAATGCATTGTGTATTACTCTGGCTATTAAGGTTGCTAAGATAATGAACGAGAACTACATCAACATCAAGGTGGACAGGGAGGAAAGACCCGACGTAGACAAGGTCTACATGACGTTCGTCCAGGTCTTTACAGTTCTACTTTATATCTTAGTCCTACGAAAATAAAATCAGCAAACCAAAATTTTATCAATAAATAAATCTTTTAAGACCTAAAATAAACCCAATTTTTTAACAAAAAGAAGTTTAAGAGAAACATATTTACCCTTGTAAAAAGTGTTGTGTGTGCAGGCTACTACTGGTGGTGGTGGTTGGCCTCTGAGTGTGTTCCTCTCTCCTGATCTAAAACCAGTTTACGGTGGAACATATTTCCCCCCTAGGGGGGCATACGGTAGACCAGGGTTTCCCCAGGTTCTACAGGCACTGGCAGCACAGTGGGAAACTGAAAAGGTTAGTATTTCAATAGTTTCTTCATTCCAATTCCATTCCCCCCTTTATATAATGACGAATAAGGTAATATTAATTAGTTAGTTAATCGGCTACACAAATAATATGATTTTATCTGGAAAGATTGTTGCAGTACAAAATACACAATGCAAATCTTTTGCACTTAATTATTGTTTTCTGGTAAAAATATATCAAGGATGACCTCATCGAGGCTGGAACTGAGGTTTTGAAGATCATGGAAGAAAAGCTCGGAGGCCGGTCAACACATCCTGGTCCTCTACCTTCAGCCTCCATATTCCCAACCTTGTTTGCCCAGTTGTCCCAAGGCTATGACCCTGAGTTTGGAGGATACTCTAAAGCACCAAAGTTTCCTCAACCTAGTAATCTTCTCACTATGTTCAAGTAAGCTATGTTAAGGCGAATCGGGATGTTATGAACTTCTTTATTTTCTCAAGGGACAGTTTAACTTTAACTTCCCGCTGTAATATTTGGGAAATTAGTGTTCGGTATTGTTTTAATGATTTAAAGAAAGAGGAGAAAAAAATTCAAAAAACTGCTTTGTTAGATTACACTGTTGGGACGGACAACTAGAGGATAGAAAGAAAAGAGGACTGGAAATGAACCTTCATACTTTAAAGATGATGGATAAAGGTGGAATACATGATCATATTTCTCAGGTATATCATCGAACAAAAAATGCTCTAAGTAAAAATTGTCATTGATGATGCATGTATAATATATATACAAATATACCTTGAAATAAATTTAAATTGCATGTCAAGGGTGTCATGGTTTGCTTAGAGTAGGATCCAAACAGTTGGCATGTCCTTTTCTCATCGTAATCTTAAAATGACTGGAAATTATAAATATATTGACATCTAATTTCAGTCTTAACCTGACTTTACTGTAAAAGCCTTAGAAATCAACCAAAATTATTGTGCCAAATTGGTTCAACCCAGTTATTTAGGAACTGCCCAGAATCAGATTTAGTAAATATTGTTATATTCAGGGATTTGCAAGATATTCTACTGATGCTAAATGGCATGTTCCACATTTTGAAAAAATGTTATATGACCAGGTAAATAAGATGTAATTGAGAAATGTATAATCTATGAAATGTTCTCTAGAGCAAATAACATTAACAACATATTTTTGCTATTAAATGTCTACACACCATTGAAATCAAAAGTAAATATGAGCATAGAAATTGGAGGGGTAAATACTACACAAGGGCTGTTACTTAGCTTTAAGTTATGCGTTTCGTCAGAATCATCCTCGAGGGAAGGATTCCGTACGAATATTAATATTGATATTATTGAATTTATTACTCTAATATGAGTTTCACTTAATTTGCGATGTAAAATGATTCAAATTCTCTGTTTTGATTCAGAGCAAAATGGCTGACTCAGCATGGGTTGTAAAAGGTAGGTATGGTTTGGCATGGCTAGAGTTGCGGATGATGCAATTATTATGTTAACACCGCGGTGTTGGTTGATAGGGGACTATCCATTGCAAGAAAGTAAAGATTAATATTCATGTTCGTTTTCTGCAAACAAGGGGTTTTTAAGTTTTTCAGTGTGATGAAAAATAAATTGCTTTAACTTAGACTTATTGTACAGTCGTCCAGAATTTCTCGTAGAAAATATGTAATACATGACTATGAAACAGATTGTGTTAGTGTCCACGATATTAAAGATTAAAGGATTAGTACAGCCTAGAAATATTACGCTTTTAAGTTCGTCGTTAAGAAATTGATGGGGTAAATATTACCCTAGAAATTAAAATGGTAAATACTACCCTAGAAATTGAAGGGGTGAATATTTCCCAAGAAATTAAAGGGGTTAATATTACCCTAGAAATTGAAGGGGTGAAGGGGTGGTTCAGTTTAACCAATTTAAATACATTTGGGAATCCGGTATTCATTTTTGAGGAATCTGAATGAAATTTTGCTTAAGGGCATCATAAGTAAGTAAATAAAAATGTTGGGAAAAAATGATTTCCTCCCTTTTCCCCATTTTTCCATGTTGAATAAGATTTTCACCAAAAGGTCTGATTCAAAAACCAGCTAGGGGTTTTTAACACCTACCTGTTCGTCAAGAATCTCATTACTAACATCAGAAGTTTTAAGGCTTTTCAGGTCACTTCTCTCCCTATTTTACCATATTTTCCAACAGTGTTAATAGTTATCACATTTTCTGGATTCATGAATTCATTTTTTATTGAAAATTAAAAAATCTTTTGTGCACATCATATGCCACAATTGGTAAGTATTTTTGTAAAACAAAATAAAAAGGGGAAACAAAATATTTTCCCACTCCCTTTTCCCACTTCTTCCATGTTTTTTAAAACTTTCTAACCAAAAAGTCTGTTTAAAAGACAAGAATCTCATCACTAACATCAGAACAAAATTTAAGGTTTTCCAGATCACTTCTCCCCCTAATTTCCCACTTTGATAATATTTCCCTTTTTTAAAGATCACTTTCCCCTCTATTTTCCCCTTTTTTCCTTATTTTCCCATTTGTTAATATTTTAGATTTACTGGATTCATGAATTTATTTTTCATCGAAAATTAAAAAATCTTTTGCACACAGGACTCAAATGGGTAGTATTTTTGTAAAACAAAATATAAGGAGGGAAAAAATATTCCCCCCTCCCTTTTCCATGTTATAAAAGCTTTTTTTTTTTACCAAAACGTCTGATTAAAAGACAAGCTCATTACTAACATCAAAACTAAGGTTAAGGTTTTTCACATCACTTTTCCTCATATTTGATCATATTTTCCCACTTTGTTAATATTTTTCACATATCTCGGATTCATGAATTCATTTTTCATCGAAATTTTAAAAAATCTTGTGACTCAGATAATTAGAATTAAATAGAGTAAATAAATTAAATCAATTGAAGGTTATCTGTCGCTCGGCAAGAGGGAATTATAAATCTCTTCTATTTTCCATTGGAATATCTCTTTCTTCTTTTCTAAATCTCTTACTCTCTCTAATTCTTCATGTTTGTTCCACCTGTCTTGATATCTCGCCCAGATTTTTTCCGTTTTTTCCGGACTTAAGTCATACTGAATATTTCTCATCTCAGGGGGGCCATCCTCATCCACAAACCTCAAGAGGAGGTGCAGTGAACCCTTCTGGATAAATCACACTCCATCCTCTCTCCTCCTTTATTTTCTTCCCCTCCTTAGTCCAGGAAGCAGGAGAGGGATCATCTCGACGAAGAACATACCTCCAGACAACTAGACCAGATTGTCCAACATCCTTGTGCCTGAATCCTTCTTCAGGAGCGTAATGGGGAGAATGTTTCTTCAGTTTATAACCTCGAACTACTCGGACAGGTTGACCAGCTTTCCAGTCCTTGGCCTCATTACCGTCCTCATTGACGGAGCATTGCAGTTCATCGCCAACCCTCTATTCCCCTTAGTTATCTCCTTGTCGAAAGACTGGACGTTAGTTCTTCTATTCCCACCTAAAACTCGTCCTCCTGATCCAGTGTAGAGAAACTCCTCACAGTTGTCGACATCATCCTCGTATCCTCCGTTGAGAACTATCGACATGGCTCCCAATTTCTAACTAGCGTGTATTCCTGCAACGGGTTGTCGATAGATCCCGTTCTCAGAGAGCTGGATTCTTCTATACCAAGTCATTCCAACCTCAGTTCCGGGAACCTGTCCTTTATGTCCCATTGGAATCTTGCACTTTTTCTTCTCAACATTACTCTCTACATCTTCAAAATTAACCTCAGGATTCTTCTCCGGTTCCGGCTCAACGACCTGCTCGCTTGTATTCGCATCGTACAGAGAGCCAAGAACCTCTCTCTTGTGTACCTGAACTGATCTGAATTTATATTCTAGATCTTGGATAGTTTTCTTGTCAGCAGTGTGTAGAGCAGCAAAACGTTCAACCTCAGCGGACTTGATCTTAATCTCTGCATTTTTATCCGCTAGAATCTGATCTCTCTGCTCTATAATCAGCTGTAGGGCATCTACTTTTCCTTCGATACTTCTGCTCTCCTTGAGTTTTTCCATTAGTTTCTTTTTCTCATGCTCCAGCTGTTTAAGCATCTCTGATCCTTTCTCCTCTAAAGCTGCAAGATTCTCATATCTTCTTCTCACAATCTCAAGTTCTGATTGGTAGTTTTTCGTTCTCTTCGTGTTGAACTCAGAGTTGTTTCCAGCTCAGAACTTTTATCCTGTTCCTCCTGTAGCCTAGTATCCTAAAACCTCTGGTTAAAAGACAAGCTCACTACTAACATCAAAACTAAGTTTAAGGTTTTTCACATCACTTTTTCTCATATTTCATCATATTTTTCACATATTTTGGATTCATAAATTCATTTTTCATCGAAAATAAAAAATCTTGTGACTCAGACCTCAGTTGAATACTATTAAAAAATGCTTTAAGATTTTACCCCAGAAATTAAAGGTGCAATTTTTAGCCTAGAAATTATAGGGGTAAATTTTATCCTAGAAATTATAGGGGTAAATTTTACTCTTTAAATTGAAGAATTTAATATTACCCTAGAAATTAAAGGATTTAATATTACCCTAGAAATTAAAGGCGTAAATCTTTTCCTCGAAATCATAAGGGACAAATTTTATCCTAGAAATTATAAGTGACAAATTTTATCCTAGAAATTATAAGGGACAAATTTTTTCCTAGAAATTATAAGGGACAAATTTTATCCTAGAAATTATAGGGATAAATATTATCCTAATAATTTTATTGATAAATATTATTCTAGAAAATAAAGGGGTAAATTTTTATCCTAGAAGTTAAAGGGAAAAATTTTATCCTAGAAATTAAGGCGTAAATATTATCCTAGAAATTTAAGGGGTATGGGAAATGTGTATTTGTGCATATGCAATTGTACTCAGCATTTTCTGTACCCCTGACGCATTTGTTGGTTTATCCTAATAATTCTTGTGTTCTATCATCTATGTGTTAAGGCCCAGCTGGTTACAGTGTACAGTATAGCTGCTCAGCTGACTGGGGAGGACTGCTATCGATCAACTGTTGAGGATATTCTGACATACGTAGCTAGAGATCTCACACATCCACTTGGAGGATGCTTCTCAGCAGAGGTATGGATAGTTGTCAATTATAACACCTAAAATAAATAACATAAATATTTGTCTTTCTTAAGAAATTACAATAAAAATACACTATAAAATAGCTTTTATTGGAATTCCTGAGCGGAACTTGACTATGAAATGCGGGAATTTTTTTTTGGAAAATTCGCAAATTGCAGTTTTCATCAGTTCTTCAAAGTCCATCATGACAGCGAGACTGCTCAATAATAAAAGGGGTAAAAAAACCTAATATGTGGTGAAAACTATATTTATTCTACTCTAAACAAACAGGGTGTATATCAGTACTGGAGATGTCTTGAATATAGAAGGCAGAATTGTTCTGCCATGGCTAAAACTTTCATAGATGGTAAAGATATAGAGCAAACGTCGTGATCTATGAGCTATAGAGCAAATGGTTAATAGAGCAAATGGAACTAGAGCAAATGACCATAGAGCAAATGGAAATTTGAAATTGAATTGTTGCCTTTGTTTCTACCAGGGTACTCAAGAGTTCCCTCAAAATATGTTGGCTCATTCGGTCCAGCCGTTTGGCCATCTATAGCTAACATATATTATTAACAATCAACCTACAGACAAAGTACAACGACCTGTAGGTTGAAATACAATGAAAATAGGGTTGAGCTCCTCCACTTGCCCTGGTCTATATAGGATCTAGTAGTTCAATACAATATATATTAGTAAAAACGCAACAATCTTATAACATGTATGCATAAATACAAACTATGATGTTACACATCTATACATATGAGCGAAGAGCTTTATTGTAAAGATGAATTTTCCTATTTTACCAAAACTCCATAGTAAAACCTATCGATCGGGGTTTTGTATGTAATAAATGGTGAGGGAAAAAAGCAAGCTTTTTATAAAACTTTGAGGAATTTTTATATTTAGGAACTGATCTGAGTGTGGCTGATGTGATCGTACACAAGTACAATATAGAGGAGGAAGGGAATGTAGATCCTAGTAAAGATCCCCATGGAGAACTTATAAACAAGAATGTTCTAACTACTCTACCAGAGAAGGTAACTAGGGAGAGGGAATAAAGATCCCATGGAGAACTTATAAACAAGAATGTTCTAACTACTCTACCAGAGAAGGTAACTAGGGAGAGGAAATAAGGTGCTGGAGAATGAGACATCGGAGAACAAAGGTTGAATTTTATGAGATCGAGAATCAGCTCAGCTTACCACAACCATTTTAACTAGTTCTTGTTCATTAAATCTAGCAGGGAAAAGAAAAAAAAATAACTCAACATTGCTATTTTGTAATTAATCATTTGTAATAATCTTAATCCGTTCTACACGTACTAGACTAGAAAAGTGGAAAATCAATTTGCTCTAAAACATGCATATAGTAAATAATATATATCTGATAAGTAAAACACAGATTATTATTCCATTTTATTACAGAAAACAAATAATAAATAGTGGCACATTTTTGGCCTTAACAATAAGATTATAACTTTTAATTTTAGCAATAAAATATATATCTTATTATATTATACAATTATTATCAAGGCTCCTATTTGTGATGAAGAACTGTATAAATCAGCTGTTGAACGTGGAAGACAACTTCTGTATGCTGCCAGACAAAAACGTCCAAGGCCTGCTCTGGACGATAAGGTAGTTTTGTGATCAATAAACAGGATTAAAGAGAGTAAGATTTAAGATAAGGTAGTTTTGTGATCAATAAACAGGATTAAAGAGAGNTCAATACATATTGTGTTTGTTGAATAGAAGAGACCAGGGTTTAAGTATCACATTTTTGATAAATTTAACAATTATTCTTTTCTCAGAACTGTTACCACTGTTCCAAGTTGAAGCTTTTTAGTTAGAATTTAAAAATATTTTACGATTTTTCAAGAGAATTGGTATGTAAGAAATTCTATACATACATTTTGGAAAATACAATTTTTCAAAATTTCTACAATTTTGGAGTAAATTGGTGTTTTCAGTAGAATCAATGTATGTAAATTTTCGATTTTTTTTTAAAATAGAAGTTCTACTTTGACTCCTTTGACAGTCTGTAAGAGGTATAATGGTAAGTGTATATAAAGTTTAATAGATAATAAATACGTAATTGTTGGCAGGTACAGACAAAAGTATGTATGAATGTTTATTTAGATGGAGACTGATGAAGGAATGATGATGTTGTGAATTTGTGTAGTAGATTGGATTGGGATTGGGATTGGGATTGGGATTGGGATTGGGATTGGGATTGGATTGGATTGATTTAGTTAACTTTGATTTGATTTGATTTGTGTAATTAGATTTGGATTGATTTGATTTGATGTGTTCAACATTATTTATTTTGATCAGGAAGATCGATTATTGCGAAGTGTATATGGAGGAGAAGGAGAAGAACTAGTTCAACTACCAACTCCTATTTATGGGTTTATAGGTGACTACGCTTTTGTTATACAGGTACAGTATTAATAGTAACTAGTCGATCATTATTAAAAGGATTGTCCTTTATCAACGGTACCCTTTTCACCATTATCTTATCAACAATCTGCAAAATTAAGTCTTATTCAGCTTAGAAGTGTTGGATTCTTCTAATTTCCTCCCATTTGATCAGCAGTAGAAAATGCTTGAGTAACTTATATTCTTTATGTAGAGAAAGAACAATAATGATATTTTTAAAAGTTAAGCAAGCATAAACATTGAACATCTCGTGCTTTTTTACCGTGGTATATAGGACATGCCACTTAACTAGAAAGTCACTTGAAAATACTACTTACTACAGTCCCTTCAACTGAACTTCATGATAAGGCAATCTTAGGTTTAAACAGAAGGGGGGGGGCGTGATAATTGGGGATGGAGTAATTTTATTTTATCTAAAGAGAGTAAGATTTAAGATAAGGTAGTTTTGTGATCAATAAACAGGATTAAAGAGAGTAAGATTGTTGTCAATTATAACACCTAAAATAAATAACATAAATATTTGTCTTTCTTAAGAAATTACATTTTTTAAGTTTCAAAACTGAATTTTAATTTTTATTGAAAAGGATGTTAGGGTATCAAATAAATGTTATTATGTTTTGAAAGAACTTGTACTGTCAATTGCAATTTAATCATTTTTTTCTCTAAATTTTTGGAAATGATTTCCTGACAATGGATACCTAATTTACATTCAATTCTAAAGAAATCAATGAAGAAAACTAATAAAATTAGATTCGATTGAATTTTTAACATAATTTGATTAAATGATTGAATCACTTCATGCAATTATTAAACTAATGTTATGCTAGGATNGCGTGATAATTGGGGATGGAGTAATTTTATTTTATCTAAGAAGGGTTAATGAATAATGAATATATTTTCAAAAAAAATGTTTATTTTTTCCAAAATATTTCGTTGAAAAGTAAAGTTTTCTCGGTCTCCACATTAACATAAACTATATTTTTTTATACTCTGCAGGGAATGCTTGATCTTTACGAGGCTACTTTTGACAATGAATGGTTGAACTTTGCTGTTAAACTCCAGGTTTGTTTTACCAAATTATATGGCTAAATATCAAGATATATTTTACAGTTGGTCTTTTGGTAATAGTGATGATATTAGTGCATTAAACAAAGAATAAATTAAGCTGTGTATTTCTTAAAGGTCATAATGATATTTATTAAAAATTGCAACATTCTTCTTCAATTTTTATATCTTAAAATTAAGCAAAGATTAGGTAAAGCTGATATGTAGCACAGCCAAATTCCTTATTTAAATTGTTTATTTCTCAAAGGACATAATGATTTATAAAAACCAGGCAACCATTTTCCGGCAAACTTTCATATATCTACTTGTAATTTATACACCTATATCTATATCTATCTAGGATATACAGGACTCCCTTTTCCTGGATCAAGAGCAGGGGGATCTTATACAACTAGGGATCAGGATCCTCAAATATATATATACACCTTTATCTAGGATATACAGGACTCCCTATTCCTGGATCAAGAGCAGGGTGGATATTATGCAACTAGGGATCAGGATCCACACATATATATATACACCTTTATCCAGGATATACAGGACTCCCTATTCCTGGATCAAGAGCAGGGGGATATTATGCAGCTAGGGATCAGGATCCTCAAATTTATATAAATACACCTTTATCTAGGATATACAGGACTCCCTATTCCTGGATCAAGAGCAGGGGGANTGCCCCCCCCCTTAAAACCCCTATTTTGACAAAAGTATTGATTAGTTTTTAACTATATTAAAGAACCTTTCATTCGTAGTCTTTGCTTGGTTTAGAGCATAAGGAAATGAGATTTTTTCAAAAACTCCTAAATTATAATCTCTATATTTGTGCAACCCGATGTCGTAGATCTTTGATTTTTAAACTATGAATTCTATGAACTATGGAAAAGCCTAAGTTTGAAATAAGATTTAAATAATCAGGTTTCAAAAATGTAGAAATTAGAAAATTTGCGTTTGTGGCAAAAATTTAGTTTCCGTCTCGAAAAATCTTTCCCCCCTTTTGAAGAATAATTTTCCCTTAAGAAATTAGTTATGTTTTAGCGGAGCAGGATTCTATTTTGTTGAATATTTGGGTATGAATTTTAATAAAATGATAAAAACATCCCTTTTGATATCAAGTTTTTTTCCCTCCAGTTCATCCAAAAAAACAATTTTTCCTACAGAAGTCAGGTTTGTTTGCGCGGAATATCAAAACAATTTTTAGGGTTTTAACTGCCTTTTGGTGCCAATTTTTAATTAATTTTGTTAATAATCAAAAATATTTTTTCACAGAAGTTATGTTTATTCTCAGGGTTTTACTTGCTGAATTTTTGTTTCAAAAATATTATAAAAGGATGAATTAAGTTGCATTTTAATATCACATTTTTCATTTTTTCCCCACATCATGTAAAATCATTTCATATATGAGGCTCCCTTTGTTTGCACTCTAGATAAAAAGATACTTCTTATGTAATTTTCTTTTCATTTTAGGACGGCGCCGAACCTTCCAGTAATTCTATCTCGGCGATGAATCTCCTTCGTTTAAGCAAACTATTGAACAATACTGTTTATAGAACAAAGGTAGGAACTCAACCGTTGAATCCCGTGTTTTATAGTTCAACCTTTTCTCAGATTAGGAAAATTTACAAAAATATAATAGAAATATTGATAAATTGACTATTGTAAATCTGTGTAAAATTTTAACTTGAATATCTATTGAATCATCAATAAAATGTGGGGGAAAGGGGTTATGTCATCATTTAAAAAAAACTGATTTGGCCAAAATTCATTTTATTTAAAATTTTAAATGTTGTAGCGAATAAACATAAAGAATTTATGAATAGTGAGAAGTATTTTAATTCAACTAAATTTAATCACTTTTCTCCTGCACCAGATTAAGGTTAAAAAGATGTTAAAATTCGTCTACATTGTTCAACTACTTGGTATTCATTACATATTGTCCCCGGTCTTATACATAGTTTACTGAAGGCTGAAGAGATATTTCAACTGTTTACTGCTCGGTTGACCCAAATACCGGCGAGTATGCCTGCTCTGGTGGACGCTTTTCTCACATATCACCAGGTAAATACAGGGGAACCCAGAAAACTGTGGAATGTGAAGACGACTTTAAAGCTTAAATCATGATTTTAATTAGTCCAATGAGCACGAAACATAGCAATTGTGTAGTGTACGCTGCTTATTATGTTGAATTTAAAGCTACTTTTTTATGGGTTCGACTGTACAAGTACAGTACAGTATACAGTGCACTGTTAACCAGATAACAGTGCACTGTATACTGTACAAGTACAGTACAGTATACAGTGCACTGTTAGCCAGATAACAGTGCACTGTTAGCCAGATAACAGTGGAATTATTGTTGTCTTCCTATATTTTTTAAAATGTCGGTTAGGTTTATTAAAATATTACAAATCGATTAAAGTGCAACCTTTCCGATTTACTCTTGATTACATCAATTTCTGGTACCCAGCGGCCACGTAAAAGATTTTTGAAGACACATTTACCATCTTTGCCATTTACAAACCATTCTTTGCATGTGCTAAAGAATGTGACGCTCCAATTGAGACTTAGTAAAGGTTAATAAGCAAAACAAAAATTGAAGAAAATGACCTATAATAGTATAATATCTAGGATGGACCTGTGTTGGTAGTAAAAGAGAACCTGAGCCTAATCAAGGATATCCGAGTCAAATATCGTCCGTTTCTCACCATTATCCACCTAGACCAGGAGACCAGTATCTTCTCAGGGTTCGGAGATCTTAAGGTGGAACCAGGAGAAGGGGTTCTCATTCAAGCCACAGAGGAGAGAATTAAAATTTCCAGTGTTGAGGAACTTGAATTAAAAATAAAAACCGGAAAACCATGAAACATTGTCCAATATTTTTTTGTCGAAATAGAAAAATTTTCTACAATCAACGAATTTGTCTCAAGAAATTGTCAGATTGTCTTTTTTTCTGAAATGAAGGCTCTACTACGTTATAAATTAAACTTTTTACACAACGGGTTATAAAATTATCTTTTTACTCAACGGGTTATAAAATTATCTTTTTACACAACGGATAATAAAATTATCTTTTTTAAACAACGGGTTATAAAATTATCTTTTTACTCAACGGGTTATAAAATTATCTTTTTTACTCAACGGGTTATAAAATTATCTTTTTTACTCAACGGGTGATAAAATTATCTTTTTACCCAACAGGTTATAAAATTATCTTTTTACACAACGGATAATAAAATTATCTTTTTTACACAACGGGTTATAAAATTATCTTTTTACACAACGGGTTATAAAATTATCTTTTTACATAACGGGTTAGAAAATTATCTTTTTACACAACGGGTTAGAAAATTATCTTTTTAGCTCCTTCAACTTTTATCACACAATTGATTTTTTTTTCAAACCCCTTATTGTTATTTTGGAGGACTTATATTAAGTCTGGAGAGTCATTTTTACATAACAATTCTCGACAAAATTTTCTGTGATTTATATGCTCATCACGCATGTATGAGTTTATTTTAAATTTATTTCTTTGACTGTTCCAATAAATTTACAAAATAGATATTATCATGTATTTGTAAAAAACATGCATCCTATGGACAATCATCAATTGTTATTACTTATTATTATTAAGCCCCGTGTTATTAAAAATGTTATATTTCAGAAAAATGATTTACCTGGGTCAGTTCGACATTGAGATTCATATTTTATCTTCTGGTACCAGATAAAAGAAATGCTTTATACTTCTGAAATAAATTTTGAAACAATGATTTGAAGTATCAAAAGACGATCTGAGGCAAGGACTGCTTATCTTAATAAAAAAGGTTATTTTTGTTTTGGGAAAAGGTTTTTTTTAGACTGTTTTTATTTGGCTATCCTACCCTGGTTTCTTTTTCTTTGTGGACCATTTCAGTTCGGTTTCGAGTTGGTTTGATCAACAGAAACATAAATCTTAACAAACTTTTAAAAAATTTACAATCCATTTGTTTAGGTAGAGTTGTACAGTACAGTGTAAAGTATAGTTGTACAGTATGACGGGTGAGAAAAAGGACCTGTACAACTTAGCTGACGGTTGGTTAGAGCTAGAGAGTGATCCTGGTCTCTTCACTCTTCTCATGGAGGATATGGGAGTACAGGGAGTACAGGTACATAATATTAACTCTACTCATGGAGGATATGGGAGTACAGGGAGTACAGGTACAGGATATTCACTCTACTCATGGAGGATATGGGAGTTAAGGGAGTATAGGTACATAATATTTACTCTACTCATGGAGGATATGGGAGTACAGGGAGTACAGGTACATGATATTCACTCTACTCATGGAGGATATGGGATAAAAGGGAATACCTTGAAAGAATCTATAAAATGTCGTTTTTTAAACCTACTAATAATGGAATGCTGCAGATATTTCGTTTTTTAGTTTAAAAATTATAATGGAGCTCTTTAAAACTATTCCTGCTTATTTTATGGCTTTTTTATTTTACAATAAGATTTAAGTATAATAGTATAAACCCTTTTAAGAAATTGTCTATGACTCCGAAGCTCTAGGTAGTTAAACCATCAGAGATGTCCAATGAATTAACAAGTCTGAACTTTTGTACTCGAGAAAGAGTTAAAGAAGTGTTCTTTAAAGGGGTAGAGGTTGATAAAAAAATAACCTTTATCAGATCTGAACTGCTTGATAATTGTTAGAATTCTAGTTGAAACTGTGAAATGTGATGCTTTAGCAACACTAAATCAAGGATTTGTATTTCACATTGCTCTATTAGATTTATAATCACATTTTAACATTAAGTAAACTGTATTATGATGTTATGTGCAGTACCATAAAAGAAAATTTTGTTCACTCTTGTTACAAAGTTTTTATTGTTAAATACCATTTAAAAATGTTATTTCATCTAATTTCACATGTGATATTCAAATATAGTTAACATGTCATATCTAAATTTTAAATGTGATAATGAATCTATGAGAGCCAAGGTTTGATAAAAACAATCCTGTATATAATGTGTCAAAAGCAGTAAGTTTCACAGTATCATCTAGAACTGAAACCATCATCAATCAGTTCAGATCTAAAGAATTTGATGTAGATAGTGATGATATATACCCCCTCAGCATATGCTCGACTATAGAGATGCTCTTAAAGGTTTCAACCAAGAAAAATAATCTATCCTCTACTTCCCCTTTTAAGAACATTGTGGATCCAAACATTAACTATGACTTTAAATATGTTGTTAATTAAACATTAAATTAAAAATTAAAAAATAGGATTTAAAAATGTACTTTTACTGTTTTGAATTGAAGCCATCGTTCTATGTTTTTCAGTTTAAAATGGATGAAGTAAGACATTTAAGTTCTAACACCTCCCCCCCCCCATCCCCTTTTCAAGTCTTTGGTGGGACAATGCACCCCCTTTGCCCCCCACCCTGTATACTCCCATTTTCTTAGGGACTACATAAAATGGATTCATGCTTTTTAATGCCTTACCAAATAAAAGCTTTTTTTGTGTTATTGTCACTTTTTTCTCGTTTATATTTCATTTTAAGTATTTTTTTCCCAGAATTTTACTTCTTATATCAAGCAGTTTTGGTGTAAATTCTGGACATTATTTATTCTACTTTTTAATCCCACTTTTAGTTAAAAATTTACTACCATCTGCTTTCTACTTACCTCGTTTACATTTATTTTTAGTTTTTAGTCAAATAAAATAAAATCTGTTACATTTTTATTTTACGTCTTCTGTATTCTTCATGTTTCTTTTTTATATATTTTTCATTTTAATTTTGTCTATAGGTTGAAGAAATATATGATCTACAACGTGAACCCCTTGTTGACAAGAAACCCTGCTACGGAGCGATCTTTCTCTTCCGATGGATTGAAGACCGGAGATCCCGGCGTAAGATCGTCGAAGAAGAGCATTTGTACATGAAGAATGAGGAAGAAGTGAATAAGATATTTTTTGCAGAGCAAATGATTCCTAACAGGTGACAGTGTGTTTGCAGAAAATACTTGCAATAAAGAAGAACATTTTTTATTTGCATTTTTCTTCTAAAAACCTTTCTTTTTTTATTGTTCATTATTAGAATTACATTTATGGCTAGGAAAAAGTCCTTAGGATCCATTTAATTTTGACTCGGATCCGGATCCAGGTTATTTTGACTCGGATCCGGATCCAGGTTATTTTTTTGAAAACTGAATCTAAAAAAGCAGAATTTTCAAATTGTTTGTCTTATTTTTTCGCTTATTTTTAAGCTAACTTGATGAACCATTCAGAAATCGGAAAATTTTTATAATCTCTATTTTTTTAATAGTTCAGATTTGGGTTTTAAGAGAAAATTTTTTTTTGCAGTTTTTGGTTAATACTTTGCCCAAATTAGATCTGGATCCGTGGATGCGGATCCATGAAGCCAAAATCTTGCGAAGCACTGCTAGGAATTAATCTTAATCTTTCCGTTTGCAATGTAATTATATTTACTTCTAACAGTAGAAAGAAAAAAGATTTGTTAAACAAATTGGTTTGCCTCTATGTTATTAAAATTTTCGTTAATTTTGATAAGAAAATGAGTTTAAGTCTCATTTCGAAAGCTAATAATAATCTTTCCTACAAAAAGCTATAGGTCTAGAAATTTCAGCTGTACAACAATGTTGGACTAAAAATTTGTTAATTTCAGCTGTGCAACCCATGCTTTGGTTTCTATTTTACTAAACTGTACTCAACTCAAGCTTGGCAGTACACTAAATACACTCAGAAATCATGTACAAGGTAGGGAGTACACTTAATATATTCAGAAATCATGTACAAGGTAGGGAGTACACTAAATACGCTCAGAAATCATGTACAAGATAGGGAGTACACTAAATATATTCAGAAATCATGTACAAGGTAGGGAGTACACTAAATACACTCAGAAATCATGTACAAGGTAGGGAGTACACTAAATACGCTCAGAAATCATGTACAAGATAGGGAGTACACTTAATATATTCAGAAATCATGTACAAGGTATGCAGTACCCTAAATATACTCAGAAATCATGTACTGAGTGTCAGGTTTAGGCCAAATGTGCAAAGTCATCTTTTTTATTTGTTAATATTTTCTTACAAAAATGGAGAAACCTTGAAATCAAATTTATTCTCCGTATTTAAAAGTATAATATGATATATATGTAATATATCAAAGTGGGTTTTGTTCTGAATTGTTGAATATTTTCAAATTATGAAAGTTGGTATATGTTTTAAAACGCATCCAAGATTCAAATTCGTGATATGTTCGAAAATAGAAAACCTTGTTTTAAAAATGGTTTTGGGTTTTCAATGATAATATACGACTGCTCACACTTTTAATTTTAGAAAAGAAGTAAACGGTGTTATTTGTTGTCGTGCTTAATGATATGCTGGAAATAGTTTCTTTAAGTGATATTTGCACTCGGCACAGGAAAGGTTACTAGAACGTTGTGCTCAAACCTCTTTCCCTGTTTTTAATATTTATTTATTTAGGAATGAATCCTGAAAACAAAGGTTTATCAATCGGGAACTGTCCGGAGCTAGCACAGGTAGAAATACCAATTAAAATAAAACTAGAAAGATGGGCCCTCAAATAAAGAATATTTTCCCCATCCAAAAATTTACTTAGTGCATATATTCTCATTTTATGCGCAGGCGCACAACTCCCACGCTGTACCACGGGCACGTCGTAGGTTTGAGAAGAATAATGTTCCCACAACAGGAACCAGGTGATTAAAGTAATTAAGGATTAGATATTGTTAATGTTTAATCCTATACAGGCTGGGGTATAAATGCATTTTCATAGCCCATTTTTTTCAAGGTCAATCCATTGAAAAAAAAATCAGACCAATAACTTTTTAACAGTTTGGATGCTAGGAAAGGTTAAAGGTCAAAAAGGGTTAAAAAATGTAAAACATTATTTTTTTTTATTCAAACAACTATCTAGATGTGACATGTCTCTACATGCATTTTTCAAAGCCTTTTAAAAATATAGTCTTTAGATCCATAGCTTTAGACACTAAAAAGTTATAGTCATTTTTTTTGTCAACAGAAATTTTTGATTTAAATTTTTTTATTGTTTTGAAATTGATAAATAAAACAAGTTTCTTTTTAATCTGAAATTTTTCAGCTTGTCTTACTTTCTAGATATACTGGAGAAGCATTTCATTTTGTGAGCTATGTACCGATCAATGATCGTCTGATCGAACTGGATGGGTTGAAAAAATATCCAATTGATCACGGACCTATTCCTGATCCTGACAATTGGACTGAGAAACTTCGTCAAGTGATTACAGAGCGTCTTGGAATTGCTACAGGGATGAGATTTTTCATTATGATCCGTTAAATATTATGTTAATTTAACGGCCCACTCCTCCACAAACATGAAAAAAAAAAAATTTTAGATGTTAAAATTTGTTGTGATGAAAAATACTGCAAATTAAGAAAGACGTAAAAATAGAAATAAATTAATCTATATGGCTTGTCTGTCTGTTTGTTTGTATCCAATAAACGTCAAAACGGCTGAACCGATCGGGCCCAAATTTTTTGTGGGACATCTAGGGACTCCAGGGAAGGTTTATGAATGATTGAAATTTTAAATATTTGTCTCAATCAAAATTCGATCTTCATTAAATTTTTTAAAATTTTGAAAATCCACGAAATTTTTTGTGAAAATCCGCGAATTATTTTTGTTTTGTAGTAAAAATAATTTAAAGCTTTAAAAGTTTGTTAAAAACTGTCATCTTTTGTTAGGAGGTGGTGTACCTTACCATGATATCAGGTTTGCTCTGATGGTTCTAGTTCCTGACACTAGGTGTCTCTATCAGTCAAACCTAACTATGCTAAAAACCAACAGAGAAATTGTTATTACAGGTTATTCCATTCTAAAAATAATAAAAATAATAATAATAACATGCCCCTTGTTTAAATATTCGATATCTGGGAGTGGACACTCCCTTATTTTATTAAATAATGGATTGGCTTTTTATGTTATTAATGATTGTATTTTATAATTTGTTAAAAACTAGGGGTATACTCACCTAATATTTGAGTAAAATAATTTTCAAGAAAATATAAGTTCCGCGTAAAGGCAAGTCTGCAGATCTGTCATATTCATTAGGATTTTTTATCCTCTTGTGAAGCAAAGTTTTGTGTATAGTAAATCTATTCTTATTTATTTAATCCATTTCAATTATTTCCTTTTATTTTTCTAATCTTTATCTTGTGAAACCGACAGGAGCACTAGGAATCTTTTGGCTTTACTCCATCACCTGAATTCACATTTAGCTCTGAACTAGGGTTTCCAGCGAATATTATATTATTATAAAAATAATATAATATTATAATCATAATTTATTTAGCGCTGCGCCAACTACTGCAGATATGCTATAGTAAGAAGGTAGCTGGAGCTAGGGTGAGTACAGGAGATGCGGAGGATAAGGAGGAGGCTGAAGACTGTATTGCTGTCGAAGATATTGGAGCTACACTTGAGGTTGCTCATATATTTTTTTAAGCTATAAAGTTCCCTTGAATTATTTATACATATATGTTTTAAAAGGACTGTATATGTAAATTCTAATGACCCCCTTCTCTATGTACAGAGTGGCATGTCCGATACACAAGGTTCCCTTAAACATAGGTCCAATGAATACGAAATCCTTGTTTTCATGGTTAAACTTGATCATTTTTAATTGTATTGGCTTGCGAATTTTTGCAGTAAAGGAAATTGTCCGAATTGAACACTTGTTTAGAAAAACGACGATACCATCCTTATTTTTACTCAGAGTACGGTTTAAAGGGTGCCGTTGTGAATCGTGCCTGCCACTCTTTAATTGGAGGGTTACTTGAAAATATGTTATGAGATATCTTGTTGACGTTGTTGCTCTGATTAAAAGATTTAATTTTTTAAGTTACATTTCTATTTTAAGGTTGACAGACTAGAGAAGGAAGTGCTTCAGGTTCTTGATGATGAGGTTCATTTAAACCTTGGAACTTCAGCATTAGAGATTAAACCTACAGATCATACAGCATCTAGAGGTAGTTTTCATTAAGCCTTAGAACTTCGGCATTACAGATGAAACCTACAGATCATACAGCATCTAAAGGTAGTTTTAATTAAACCGTAGAACATCAGCATCAGAGATTAAACCTACAGATCATACAGCATCTAGAGGTATTTTTTATTAAACCTTAGAACTTCGGCATTAGAGATTAAACCTACAGATCATACAGCATCTAGAGGTAGTTTTTATTAAATCTTGGAGCATCAGCATTAGAGATGAAACCTACAGATCATACAGCATTTAAAAGTAGTTTTTATCAAAACTTAGAACTTGAGCAATGAACATTAGATAACAAACCTACAGATCATTCAGCATCTAAAGGTAGTTTTTATTAAACCTTAGATATATAGAACTTCAGCATTACAGACTAAACCTTTAGATTATCAAAAGTTTTCACGAATATTAAGTGCCGTAAATGGTTCATAACTACTCTCGGATAACAAAAGTAAAGACTGACTAAATAAATCAAAAGATTGCTCTTGAATATTGTCAAATATAAGTTAACCAGTACTACCAAATTTTATGAATTAGAGAGTGGTCACAGACAGAACTATCTACCGCGCTGGTTCGAATCCTAAAGATTCATGAGGATTTGAATCAGTGATTCAAGATTAGTTCAGCAACTTCTCCAGTTCGTTGAGGTCCCCGTATGCAAGTACATTGCAATTTAAGTTACAAAACTTATTGTTTTCAGAGCGTGTGCCAAATAAACCCCTGATCCGTCTATCACGAGGCAGCTCTATGGATTGTCAACCCAAATCTCCATTCCAGTCTAATCCACTTCTCACAGCTCACGACTACTCTAAATCCCCGATGATGGAAGGATGTGAAGAGGATGAAGAGGAAGAGGAGGAAAGAATGGAGTTGGAGAAGGAAAATGAAGGACGGATGGGGGATGGTAGAATTAATCAGGACGAGACGAATAAATCGGAGGATTCAACACAAGAGAATGGGGAAACTATTATTCAGGATAAACTTGACAAGAACGGAGAGAAATCTCAAGCTTTGTTTAGTCTGAGTTTATCCGAGAATAAACCTGAATTTAATCCTCAGCAGACAAAACTTCAAGAACCTCACTTCTTCACACCTAGAGACCTTCTAACACTTCTCAGGTAGGTTTAAACGTACATCAGGGGCGCAATTAGGGAAGTAATGAGAAGGGGCCAGGGGCATAGTCTGAAATTTGTTTAAGGGGGCTTACATTTTTTTAATTGGGGCCCAATAAAACATGGAACTATATATGTTATTCACCCAAGGAGGGATGCTGCCCCCGTCCCCACTGAGTACGCCACGGTGTGGGGGGGGGGCTGTGGTTAAACTACACTGTTGACGAAGACCGCCCGCCCATTTAACCAGAGCGGGATTTACATTGACATCTTTAATATTCCTGTATAGATAGAGATAATCTAGCAATAGATATTTTGGGGTTATCGTATATGTTGTGCTCATTTTTTATGGCTGAACTTAGTTGGTATGGTTCTCAGAGACAAAAATGAAGAAAAAAAAATAATAATACATTATTTATGGTTTAGACGAATAGAGACGGAGATCTATGTAACCGAAGGAAAGCTTAATGACGAGGTGGATACACATAAGAAGTATATAGTGGACGACTGTCGTCGTGTTCATAATTATGACGAGTTTATCACAACATTCATCTCTATGCTCGGTAATCTTTTAGTTTTATCTTATTAAACGAGGATTCCAGTCCCAACACTGACTGAAGATATGCAAAGCATTTCATGATAGCAGATGGGACTTACAGTAGCAAAAATTAATTCTATTCTTTTTAAAATTCTGTCAAAACTATTTCTTTCCTCAAAAAAAAACTTTGATAACTTGTTAACATATTGGGAAGAGAAATATTCTTTTTAACGGAAGAGGCAATTGATTTTTAAAGCATGAAATTCCTTTGCTAAATTTTGATTAAATTAACCTTTTGGATCAGTTAATACTTAGTCGAAACAAAAGCTATAAAAGCTAATTTTTAAACCACATTTTTCTTTTTCGGTGCTAATTATTCTGGAGATAAAAAATTTAATGTTAAGTTATAAAAGTTTTAACGTAAATTAAATGGTTGCTTAAACTGCTTAATTCTCGTTTTATTTAAAGGTGAGCAAAGTCTACTGGGAGAATTGGTGGAGCATGGTCTAGGATACAGGAAGGAGGACCCGGCTCTAGCTGGCAGGAAGGACCCAGGACAGCCAGGAAAAAAGGACCCAGGGCAGGCAGGCAGGAAGGAACAGGAGAAGAAGACGACTGCAGGGGATCCATCCAGGTATACTAGTTTATGAGTTTACCTCTTGGATCAGAATAAATAAATAGCCATTGCAGAATCCTCTACAGGGTCTCCCTCATCATATTGGAATATTAATATGCTCTAAATTCGGGTTTTTAGGATAACATACAGTTTTTAAAGGTAGTGACTGGCTATGTAAGGTAGTTGAACTGAGTATGCAGTGTTGTGGAAAACTTCTTTCGGATTTATTTGTGACATATAAAACTTTTTAAAGATCTATAAATCCTGAGTTTGAGTTCCACCCCCAAAGTAGGAGTTTTGAACGCCGAATTTGTGCTCAAACTCAGGATTTACAGATCTTCAAATGAATCCGAAAGAAGTTACATAGCCGGTCACTCCCTTTAAAGAAAAAATTATTTTGACAGAAATACAGGGTTTTTCAAACGTATTATTAGTCCGTGTTTTGGGTACCCTGATTTGGTTCTACTTAAATTGCCAGTGGAAGACTGATTTTTTTACTTGAAGCAGCTTTTTTTAAAATGCAATAAATAAAGAAATTACAATATAATTCCCATTCTTGATCAAACACACCTCAACCTGGACAATTGACCACAACACTATATTTCCACCACGGAGTCACGGAATCTAGAAATCTAGTTTAATTAGTACACTGGTACAGTACACGTTGTACAATGTACATATGTTTTTTTGTACACCATGAACTGTTGCTTAGGAAGACTGTTGTACCCCGGGCCCCGGTCAAGGGTCGGAAGAAGAAGAAACGGTTGGATGAAAGTGAATCCGATTGGTCGGACGAGTCCAGAGAATCTCCGGTTCCATCTAAACCAGGTTATCTTAAACCTTGACCGAGGATTATGGGTCTTAAAGTTTTTTATCTTCGATAATTTTTATTTATTATTTTAGTCGCATTTTAAATGCAAGCATTGAATAAAATGGATTAAAGATTTTTGAAATATTATACTTCAAAATTTGTAAATTAATAAATAGATATATTTAGATTTTTTAAAGCTAAGTCATGCAAGTAAAATCTTACTAAAAAGGTGTTAGCTTTTATTAAATGAATCCTTACACACTAAACAGTGAGAACCAGATAAATCCGTAATAGGAACACGACTTCAAATTATAACTTCTAATCGTCCAATGAACATGAGACGGATTGTGCGGTGTAAACAGACTCATTTCACTGAATAAATGATTTAATAAGTTACTGGTAAATCTATCAGCTTTGTAACAACATTAAATACACTTGATTATTACTTTCATGTCGCCTTCTTACTCCACAGTTTTCTGATTCTCACTGTATTTATTTTAATTTATTAAAGTCTTAAAGCCCCCCTATTAATCTTGTTTTGTTTAGTGATGAAAGTATTATATAACGACTCCTCTCTTCCTAAAGGATGGAAACGAAAGGTAAGATGTCATTTGTAGGTAGTTTAGCTACCTCTTTTCCATTCATTAGATTCGGCCCCAGATCATTTAATTTAGTAATAAGATTTGTATCTATAATGATTAAGACAGGACAGGACAGGACAGGACAGGACAGGACAGTGAATCATGAACTGCTTCTAGGTAAAGAAGAAGGCAGGGACGGGTATGACTAGCGCCAAGTATGATGTTTACATCATCAACCCCCAGGGTAAACAGTTCAAATCAAAACAAGAACTCAAGCTGTTTCTAGAAAAACAGGTTAGAGAAGAATCTTGTAATATTGTTTGATAATTTCATAAAAAATATTGCTCATTTTCTGTGATTCATCTTTACCATGTTGTAGATACTTAGCCAAATATTATTCTTTACTCTCTCAAATCTAATTATCAAAAAAATCGACATTTTTTTAATAAGTAAAAATTTTCCTGAACTTTAGGAGACAGACCTTGAAGTAGATGATTTTGATTTCTCTGTGTCTGGGATCAAACGTTCAGGAGTCAAGAGTTCGACTAAACGGAGAAAATGAAAACATTTTGATGACGAAAGTCAATGGATGGTGTACCTTCCGACCTACGCACATCCGCTATACTGCCCCTCTGGACTTTTTACACGTGGTTTTATAGCTGCTAGTTGGACATGAAACCGCAGCGCCCGTCCCTCTAGCCTGTAAAACCGCAGCGCTCGGCCCAGAAATTGTCTTAACCTAATTCCTTACTCTAAAATATTAGAACATAAACAGGTCTCGTGACAATATTACGACCATAAACCTAGGTAATGACAAAATGTTTATCTTTTTACCAGGAGCATGGGAAATCTGTTTTTTTTTGTCTTATGCGAAAGTTTTTTCAAAATCTTTATGTTTGTTGTGACGAACAAATCGTTTAATAACAAAACAATGCCCCGGACTTTTGTGTCTCAGAAATGTGTCTCACCCATAAAACCTGAAACCGGATATCGAAGACCATTTAAATACTTCATCTTTTCAGTAAACAATTATCAGTTTTTTAGTCCAATAAAATTGATTCTTTATAAATATCTGATTAATCAGAAATCACAAAAGATTAATTTGTTTACGGATCAAGTACTTAGTTGCTTCAAATTTAAATTTTCCGCTGTGAATATCGATTTCAGCACTTTCTCAAACATATAAAACATACACGGTTACCCACAAAGGATAAGACTTAAGGACGACTGTATTGAATTTATCACGATTCCCTTCAACTGTAAACTTGTTTCTTTCCTTGCCAAATTATTAAATTAGCCAATAAAATACTATATCTTCGGCAGAAGGCGTAATTTTAATTTTGACTTGTAATATTTTAAGAGTTTCTGGTCGTTTTTGCAGTTTCATCCTTTTCGGGCACCCCTGCATCTCAAATGTATAGACCACACAAATTTAATATAAAAGTTCTGTTCAGTATTATCCTTCACTTTTTTATTCAGATGTACTGTCAGTGCGGACTGTTTGCATGAAATTTTAACACTTTATTTTATATTAACTATGTTTTATATATTGTGATAATTTTCAAGATAATTGTACATTTTATCTTTTTACCCATAATGTTATATGTTTTGTTTGATTAAAGAGTACCTCAAGTGTTCTTGTTTCTCCAATTAAAGGGACTAAGCGCAAATTGAAGTGACCCTTCATGCAAAGATGGCAAAATATTTTGTTATATCAAGAATTAATTAGATATCAATGTTTGCAATTTAGAAAACTGGTAATTTTCAATTAGAATTTATTTAACGGTTTTTTTTTTTTACAAAATCTGGCATCAATATTACAAGTTTTAGTTTAACAAATAAATTAATAACAATAAAGTCAGAAAAAAAATCTGTTAAGTCCTGCAATTTAGTTTTATATGTATTACTGGTTTCAAAATGTTTAGAAAGAAAGGTTAGTGACACTAAAATGTATGAAAGAAAAGATTGTATTGTATCTGCATTGAAAATATTTAAGCTGGAATGAAATATTATAAAAAATTTAGTACAAAGAAAGAGCCGTACTTTTGTATGTGTGATATGCCCATTTTAAGGACTGTTCTGTTTTATGGAGCTAATTTTAATGTATGGATCATACCTATAGTTTAAGGATTATATTTCTGATGTATGGATTATACTACTTTTGTATATGTATCATTCTAATTTTGTATATGCGTAATGTGTATTGTACAACTTTTGTTTATGAACTATGCTACTTTTAGGTATGTACTAAAATGCTTTTTGATATGAGGTATACTACTTTGTCTTATGAATTATGCTACTTTTATTGATATGTATTTACTGCTCTTGTTAGAACTAGTGTTTTGGGGTAAAAATGCTGTTTAACGTATACACTAATGTAGCATTAGATTTGTAAAATTTGAATGCTAGATTTTTTTTAAAACTATCTTATAAATTTTTCGTTAGAGGTCGTAAACCCCATTAAATGTATGAAAAGATGAGTGTGGAAAGTTTTTATGGATTTTACGTTTTTACAAGTGTATTCATTTATTTAAGTGATTTCGCAATTTCAAGAGATGGGCCTGAAACAGATGAAAATAAGTTATGATTATTATCTCTAGAAATTTACTTCTAAAATTAGGTTGACAAATAAACGCAGCAAATTATATCAAAAATCAAGACGACATTCAAGGCCTCTTGCATATTGTCATGTTTCGTGGGACACCCTGTAACTAAATGTTACTCCCGCCGTTTATCCGCACTTAAACGATTTTATCGGATAACTAAATTTTCGCTATTAAAGTCAACCCAATCAACTTAGAATCTCACAACCAAGTTAAAAACAAAACATTCCCGTGGGTCTCCCGAGTTTCCTAATCAATATTTGAGGCAAATCGGTTCAGCGGTTCCTGAGTCATGATCGGGCAGACAAACAGAGATTACAACTTTTTATATATATAATATAGATAATCTTTCATTGGTTGATATTCAATCTACAAGGTTTGGATTATATATAGAGATTAAAAGAAAAGTAAACTCTTCATGAGGAAAGAAAGAGTTCATTTAAAAGTGTTTTTCCCTTAAAAACATTTAAAATACCTTTCTGACTTTTGGTTCATCATACGCAGCTTTAGGACAGAAGAGTGCAACTGTAGCTTCTCTCTCACCCATCTCCTGGCAGCACATACAACTCCGTTCAGTCTGCCAGATCTTACTACCAGATACCTTAACACAAGGTTGGTTTAGTCTGCCAGATCTTACTCCCAGATACCTTAACACAAGGTTAGTTTAGTCTGCCAAATCTTACTCCCAAATACCAATTAACACAAGATTAGTTTATTCTGCCAAATCTTACTCCCAAATACCTTAACACAAGGTTAGTTTAGTCTGCTATATCTAAATCCCAGATACAAGGTTAGTTTAGTCTGCCAAATCTTACTCCCAGATACCTAAACACAAGGTTAGTTTAGTCTGCCAGATCTTGTTTCCAGATACCTTAACACAAGGTTAGTTTATTCTGCCAGATCTTACTCCCAGATACTTTAACACAAGGTTAGTTTAGTCTGCCAGATCTTAATCCCAGATACCTTAACACAGATTAGTTTAGTCTGCCAGATCTTACTCCCAGATACTTAAACACAAGGTAAGTTTAGTCTGCCAGATCTTACTCCCAGATGCTTTAACACAAGGTTAGTTTAGTCTGCCAGATTTTACTCCCAGATACCTTAACACAAGGTTGGTTTAGTCTGCCAAATCTTACTCCCAGATACCTAAACACAAGCTTAGTTTATTCTGCCAAATCTTACTCCCAAATACCTTAACACTAGGTTAGTTTAGTCTGCTATATCTTACTCCCAGATACCTTAATACAAGTTTAGTCTGCAAGTTTTAAAAAGCATATACTTTTACATAGTAGACACAAATTAAAAACATTATGTAACCCCTTCAGTCCTCATACGGAACTGGAGCTAAGCTCGGATTGCAAGTAGTTCGGCCTATGATAAGGACAATGTATTAGCTCTTTTGTATATAGCTATAGGTCGGACGGATAACAAGTCATCTCATCTAAATCGTGTAGGATGATTCGGCTGGTAAAAAATGGAGAACCCAAGCAACATTGGACCGGGAATTATATTTTCTATGTTTGAATTCAAGCCAATAGGCATGAGACACGGCTTGACATGAGGCAGAAGGAAGGTGCTTAAACCGAAACAGAGTTTGTGTTTACAAGGAATCCGAAGATGGAAGATTAACTGGTCGTATGAGGCGAATGAAAGGCGGCGAGTCCGTCAGAGAGCTCTGGCTTTCTATGATTCATTAGCATAATTTCTATTTGTCCATTTTTACTAGTAAATACATTTTTTCCTATACTTTGTAGATCACATCAGTTTTCAGGCTTTAGATTTCCTTATACCATCTTTATAGGGTAACAATACATAAACGTACCTAGTAAATATACAAACTATACCTGTACAAGTGTACATAGCTGGTAAATATACAAACTAATGTACATAGCTGGTAAATATACAAACTATACCTGTACATAGCTGGTACAGCGACCGCTACAAGCAAATGAAGGGATAGGTTTAGGAATACAGCCAGGATGTTGGAGTACATGGATTACAGGAGTCAGATGACATTCATCACAAACAAAATTTATATATAGATTAGAGAAATTGAGAGATTCTGTTAAAACAGTTTTAAACATTATTTTGTGACTTAGTGATTGTAAAGCTATAGGGATTAGAAAATCAAAGTTTTAGTCAAGTTTTTTTTTCATTTAGTTAATGAGGTTTAAATATTTTTTCCTAAAAGAGCCAAGAAGGCTAGGAGAGCTGGTCTTTGTCCACTCATTTTCCTAAATACCAAGAAGTTTTGACTTTGGTGTTCTGGGGAATGATACAAAGGATGAGACTTTGGTAACCACCAAAAAAGTCCTAAAATTTCACACTAAAAAAGTCATGTGGAAAAAAGTCCTTTGATTAAAAAGTCTCCGGAAATAAAGTCCTACCAATTCGAGACATTATTTTCTAGGACTTTTTTCTGGATCCAGTATGATTTTATACAAAAAAGTCCTCTAACAAGTGAAAATGCATGATTCACAATCCTAGGTTTTTCTTTTCCTCTGATTTATTTTCTTCAGGACTTTTTCCTGGGATCTTATTTCCTGAGACTTTATTGGCAGCCCCCATACTATTTTAGGAAAAAAAAGACCCAGGAATCCAAAACACAGGACTTTATTTCCAGTGACATTTTTTCCAAGGACTTGATAAAATTCGGACTTTTTTTCCAAAGTTTTTATTTCCAGGTTTTTCTTCCAGAAACTTTTTTTCCCGGGACTTTCTTACATAGATTCGAGACTTTAGAGACTATTTTAAGGATTTCAATCACATCTATACATTCTTCTTTCCTGGCAAAATATTTCAATATTATTTCTATGTAGAATGAAAATTGGTTTGGATAGGTGTGTCTGGGATGAGGTGTGTCAATATTAGGTTGAATCTGCTCTGCATCTGTGAACTATTGTACCAGATCATATTTATACATAAATATGAAAGGACTTTTCTCTCTCTCTCCTCAATGGGGCCCTGGAACATCTTTTTATTAAGATGGATCAGTCCGTCCACTTCACTGCAATCCTTTTATTGTCGTAGATATAGTTGATACATTTTATGTGTGTTTACCAATTAAAAAGTTTTTTCTTCTTTACATAGAATACATATCATCAACGAGAACTTTTTCTAGCAAAATCCATATACTAATACTATAATGGTAACACCCAGCCTGATCTTTAATGAAAAAAATATTTTTGATGACAAAATTTATTTACCAGCATAATTAATAAGGAAATATTTATTCTAAGATATCTCATAATCAGGATTAAGTAGGGGCGAAAATTCCCCCCGGCCCCTGGGGTGTGTTTCCTATGTATCCCACTGCATATAAATTAAGGCCTATAAATTAAATTGCATCCCTCTGTATTACTATACCTGAACTCTTGAGTAGTCCCATTAATTATCCTGCTGGTTAAGAGGACTACTGCCCATTTTGCCAGGTTCGGAGTAACCATATCTCGCCAAGGTACAGGGTGTCCCAAAAAACATGGGAATTCAGTGACGAATTCGATATCGTCTTTGTTATGATTTAGCATTGTAATACCTAATTTCAAAAGCCATAATATTATTATGTCTGCTAGAGTTTATTTAATGAAAAGGGTAAAAGACTGCAAAGATGTGTGTATAATGTCTCCGCAAGATGAACAGTGAATACGGACAAGTTTACTCTGTTTGTATACTGTAATTTTCTTGTTTTACTAAGTACAACCGGTTGCAGTCAAAACATAAACAAACAAAATGTGAACATAGCAGACGAAACTCTTACAGATTACAGCTTTCTCAGTAGGTATCACTATACTAAATCAAAGAATTATTTAAAAAAACGATATCGAATTCGTCACTGAATTCCCATGTTTTTTGGGACACCCTGTACGTAAAAAATGTATTGCTCTTTTAAATATAAGAGTCTAGTTTGTTGGTTTGTTATACAATACAATAAGTTCTCTGCTGCTGCTAGTATGAAAAAAAATAAAAAGGAAAAGACTAATTAAACTGTATATAGATTATAGGGGTGCAAGGCGCCCAGAATTTGAAGTCAAGTTACACTATCTAAACTTCTGAAGCAAATTTTCAACATAAAAGACAGTAAAACTTCTCGTGTTTTCTTGTTGCTATAAACTGTACTTAAGAATTTAATATTGTCACAAAACGTCCAATTTACATATTTACACTGCTCCAGAAACTTGTATATTCAAGAACACTAGAAAACAAGTCTTAAAACTATAATCTTTAAAATATAAAATTAGATTTTCTATAAATAATTGAATTATCCTGAAGATATAAGTGGTTGGTCAATGGTTAAGATGGGATAGTTTCAAAATGTCTAAATCCTCGACACACTAACCACGGTAAATTAGAGATTTAAAATCAGTGTCTTAATGTTGTACCTCGTTAATGAAGGATGTATTTGTATTAAATTTTAAACTATATAACACCAATATTTAATGAGAGATCATAGTATGACTGAAAATATACCAGGGACAATAAAATGGTCCCTAAAGTCCCCCCACACTCAAACCAGCCGGGACAATAAAATGGTCCCTAAAGTCCCTCACGCTCAAACCAGCCGGGACAATAAAATGGTCCCTAAAGTCCCCCACACTCAAACCAGCCGGGACAATAAAATGGTCCCTAAAGTCCCCCACACACTCAAACCAGCCGGGACAAAAAATGAGGTTTGATAGTAATTGAGTCAGGATGAGGAAGGACAAAAATGTGGCACTGGGGATATATGACACAAACTTGTTGAAGAAAGATCCAGGCAGCTAGTCCAGGGCCCGTAAATGGTGTAGTTGGGTTTAATGAGGTTGAACACCAGGGGGCCGAGTTATAGACCTTTATAATAACACTTTAAACCAACAATAATACAACCAGATTAATATATACAAAATACAACCAGATTAATATATATACAATACACCAGATTAATATACATAATACACCAGATTAATATATACAAAATACAACCAGATTAATATATACAAAATATATACAAAATACACCAGATTAATAAACATAATACACCAGATTAATATACATAATTCACAAGATGAATATTTACAAAATACAACCAGATTAATATATACAAAATACAACCAGATTAATATTTACAAAATAAAACCATATTAATATATACAAAATACACCAGATTAATATACATAATACACTGGATTAATATACAAAATTCAACCAGATTAATAAATACAAAATACACCAGATTAATATACATATCACCAGATTAATATTTACAAAATACAACCAGATTAATTTATACAAAATAACCAGATTAATATATAAAGAATACAACCAGATTAATATACGCAGAATACAACCGGATTAATATGTACAAAATACAACCAGATTAATTTATACAAAATAACCAGATTAATATATATAGAATACAACCAGATTAATATATACAGAATAACCAGATTGATATATACAAAATGCAACCAGATTAATATATACAAAATACACCAGCTTAAAGGGACTGTTCACTTATTTGGGTAATTTCAGGGTAAACTAAACAGCCTATTCGCTCTTGATTGGTAATAGTCTTACTTTTCAAAGACAACTGTGGCCGGAGAAAAAGCCGATTTTTCGTTCAGAATTTGAGCGGAAAGGTAATGGTACCTCTCTATAGATAGACACTATTTGATGTTTTTATCAGTATGATGTGGATCAAAATAAATTTCTAATATAAAATTAAACTGTATAGTATCTAATCATTAATTGTAAATGTCGTAATTTTTTTAATTTTTTGTTTTTTAACTTTCTATTTCTAAAATAACACTATTTTATCGCATTAAAAATTGTGTATTGCCTGTGTAAAAAGCTAAATTGAACCCGGCGTGAAAAATGAAAAGTTGCGCACATACGGGAACAAAATTGATAGGAGGGGGGGGAGGGGGTACAAAAATCGTACCTGATTGCTTTCCAGCATTATAAAGTTAATAATTCATTAATTTGAATTTCTCGGACTGCGACTGCATGCTGACGTAATATAATTTGCTTGCGAAATAATACAATCACCTGATTTATTACTTATTAAATTTATTCGCTTTATTCAATGATATTTTAATAAATCAAACTATTACTCAAAAATGCATATAATTGCAAGTGTAATATACGATACATTTTATTCACATCGAACGTGGAGTGAATCTAAGAACCAAAATACGATGGTTAATTGATTGTAGAAGAGAAAGTCGTCTTTGCATACACATTTTACGTGTTTTAAAACGTAAATTTCTTGCTAACTCAAATGTCAAAAGTTTTCATATTTTAGTACATAATAACGAACACATAATGACTTTAAAATATGGTAAATTTAAATTTTATTAAGCTGCTGTTACTGAAAAAGATATCAAATAGTGTCTATAGAGAGGGACGAAGAAGAAGTTTTAAATGAAAAGAACAGCGAAGAAGAGAAGAATAAAAATGATAACAAAGAATAGAACTCAACGAACAACCCTTCCTCCATTGTGTCTCCAGAAGAATGGTTGACAAGGTTTTCTATTTTTAATCAAAAAGTAAAAAAGGTAAACGTATTTTGAATAAGATTTGAAACGGTTCAGCCGTGTCCATTTTGAAATTTTTGGAGACATTGATCATTACTTATTACATAACATATGTATAATTTCAGTTATTACGTAATCATCGAATCCTTCAACATATAAGTTATTCATTCTTATATTTAAAAGTTCTTGTAAAACCGGAACTTTCCATGCATGGTCCAATGGGACATCGAAAAATTTCATTTGTTTCTTAACTAAAATTTTACTAAGATCAGAAAGATTTACAGAACAATCTATGCAATAGAAGATAAATGTCTGCAAAGAACTGTGTTAAAGGTCATTTTTGCATAAATTAGAAAGAAATTCAATGTAAAGCTTAGAACTTGCTTGAATAGTCTCATAGAAAGACACACGTCTACTGGTTAACATAGATTTTACATGTAAACAGTAAAATATTTTCAATCAAGTCCTCTCATACTACATTTTTAATTCATGTTTTTATTGTATGGAGTTCGAAATTGTTTAAAATTCCGACCTTAAAAACGATTTATTTTTTTTTGACAAAAAAAATTGTAAAGTTTTCAAGTAATAATATACAAGCAACACATATACTGTTCATATTTTGAGTATTTTTGGAGGAATTGATGTATACTAAAACAGTTTAATACTTAACGGTGTAGGCTATATATAGGGTAGGGTTATTCATTAAAGAAGCATTCGATTTTCGTTTTTTTCGTAAAAATAAATATATTTTCGCCTATTTATTAGACTTTATATAAGTTTATTTTGATTTGAGTGATAGGACTCAGAGGAGACATTTCAGCAATCTTATGTTTATTAGAAAATCGTTTTTCTATTAGTTTAAAAAATTAACTCATTAAATTAAATGGGTCTGCGACCCTGCACAATTGCTGTATTTCATGTTCATTAAACTAAATACAATCAGACAGTCGAACATACATCTTCTTATTCCACAGATTTATGGGTTTCACTGTATTTGTGTGTTTCTATTTCCGATTATGTATTAATTATCTATTTTGGACACCCTGTTAGCAGTCTGCCAAAATTTGTGTAATTGTAGTGTGGCTGAATATATGGGTGCGTAAGTAATCTAATTGCGTAGGAGTAGTTAGTTGCGTCAGGTTGCGTAGGAGTTAGGGTTGCGTAGGGTGGGAAACTAGCTAGGTGTAGGTTTCTAAGGAGTGTTATAGATTGTATTCGTCATTGTAGACGGATCATTCATAATTATTCTGAAAATCCGCGAACTAATTCTGTCAAATCTACAATCTGCATTACAAAGCAGTTTAGCTATATCAGAGGTTGGAACTTTTGTGTAGTGCATCGCTAAACTTGAACACTTGATCTCGATATCTAATGTGGGCACTTACAAATTTGAGGTTACATGCTCGATCCCGTAATCAATTAGTTATCCCTAAATGGGTTGAACACCACGGGGATATCGAAGAGGAATTAAATTAATCCGCAGGTCTACATAAGTTGTAGATCAATTCTGATTAGGTTTTATATATGGAGCAGAATCGAGGAGGTGTAACTAAACAAATATAGGCGCTACAGGATCTGCTTGGGAGTAGGATATTTTTAAGGAATTTTTAGTGTGTATTGTAGACTGTAGTTTAAGAATTGTAAATTATCTTCGCTAATTCGAGGTAATTGTGTAAATTGCGTAGGTTTTTTAGCTTTTGCCAACTCTTGGACTTGTATGCGAGGTTTGAAAGGGTTTGCACAGGGATTAATGATTTGCAGAATAATTGCATATAAAAAGTTGTGAAGGGAATGGTAGAACGAGAATATTTATTAGGATTAATCGTGAACAACCTACTGCAGGGAGTTCTAGTAAAAAATATCCATTAATGTTGACTTTTTTGTGTGCGCCCAAAGACTCCATGGTAAAACAAAATTATTTTGAAAGAATATTTCGCACTAACTGCTTATAATTGGAATATCATCATATTTTCTATTACACCCTGTAACTCCCACTCATGTACAAATGAACCTGAATTATCTGGAGAAAAGTTGAGTATAAGCACAAAGAGTCCAAATCACAATTTCGCCTGGCGGAATCACACAAACAGTAATATAACAATAATTATGTAAATAACTTGTTTATTTGAGAATCGTTGAAATGTTTTAATAATTGTTTGATAAGTCAGTTTAAAACAAAATGTTAAAGTTCTAATCTCAAGTCGAGAATTATTAAAACTGATTAACATGGGACAGGGATCTATGCAACGGAATTTTTTATTATTAATGTAAAGCTAATACCTCCTGTATAGACCTATGTAGGTTCAGGTTCAAGTTCAGGTCCGGGGTAGGGTTCAGATTCGGCTTATAGTTCAAGTTCTAGTTAAAGTTCAGGTTCAGGTTCAGGTTCAGGTTCTAGTTTAAGTTCAGGTTTAGGTTCAGGTTCAGGTTCAGGTTCAGATTAGGTTTAGGTTCGGGTTTAGGTTCAGGTTCATGTTCAGGGTATGTCCTTTTATAGAATGGTCTAATTAAAATCTATCCAAAGGAACTAAGTTCTCACCACAAACTCAAATATTATCATCCCTATATCTAAGCAACCTTTGATACTTTCAAACTTAAACTGTTTGATCATATAGATTTCATAGGTTGAAATATCGAAGGTTATACGACATCAGGTTGCAAAGATATAGGGATTAAAGTAAAAGAGTTTTTGTTTGACTTTAGTCAGTTATCATTGATTTGTATCACAGTAAGTGGATAACTTATTCTGATAACAATTGTCTTTTTTTAACTCAACCAAAATCCGGCGTTTTTCCTTGTAAATGTACCTGTCCGACGTTTGCACTAGTCCGACGTTTTTCCCAGTCCGACGTTTGTACTGTCCGACCTTTGTACCGTCCGACGTTTGAATTATAGTACCGGTACTGATGCAGATACAGGTACACGTACAAGTAGTACAGCCTACAGGTAAAGGGACAGATGCTGGTACAAGTTGTTTCATGTACAGGTACAGATGAAGGTACAAATAGTACAGGTACAGGTACAGATGCAGGAACAAGTAGTACAGGTACAGGTACAGGTACAGGTACAGGTACAGGTACAGGTACAGGTACAGGTACAGGTACAGGTACAGGTACAGGTACAGGTACAGGTACAGGGTACAGGTACAGGTACAGGTTCAGGTACAGGTACAGGTACAAATAGTACGGGTACAGGAACAGATACAGATGAAGGTACAAATAGTACGGGTACAGGTAAAATCCTATTTCTAAAAAAAAGACATTTTATAAAGCAACTGAACACCTGCGCAAACTATAATTTTCTAATCCTTAAATCTTTTCATCAAGATGTCGTAGTTCTTTGAAATTTCAAACTATGAATTTCGACAGAACATTTAGATAGTTTTAATTTGAAATATTAAAAATTTGTTATCAGGTTACAAAGTTACAAGAATTAGAAAATTAAAGATCGTGGTAAGTTTTGTCCATTTGAAGGAGAAAGAACCATGCCAAAAAAAAACAATTGGGGCATTGAATTATCTGTGTTTGATCAAATATGTAGAAATAATCAATTCTCTGTTAAAATGTTTAAATTGATTTCAAATTAAAAAAGATTGTGTAGATAAATATTTATTATTTTGTTTGATAGAAACAACTTGTCATTTGAACGCTTTTAACATGTTTGAGGGGTGGTGACATTTTAACTAGAAATGACCAACAATTAAATTAAAATGAATTAATTGCATAAAATACATTTGGCAGCCTTAACTGTTTACAAAACATAAGATTTTCACGAAATTAACCAATTAGAGTTTAAAGATAAAAAAATTTACAAAGAAAAATCCGCAATCCTACTTTTAATTGTCTACCATATTTCTGGAAAAAAAGAGTCGTGATAAATCAACAAAATTACTTAAAAAATGTTCATGAAAGAAATTGAGATTTTGCCACAAACTCTGATTCTTTAATATTCTTAGCTTTGGAACCCAGTGTAGTGGACATATTTCAAACTATGATTTTTTTGTCCATGGCACATTTGGCAACTTTTCTACACTGAGTCAAAAATAAAAGTTGACGTAATTTCAATTGTGACCCTTAATTTGGCACGTCCAAACCAAAACAGTATCTTTGCGTATATTTCCTACAGAAACAAGGTAGGAAATTTTCAAAAATAAACACTTTTCAATGGAGAAAAAACGGTAATATCTTCCACATCATTGATCAAGGATCAGATAAAGGTTTAAATGGTACCGTTGTGAATTGGGTATGCTTCTCTTAAGATATCGGTCACTTGAAATGATAAGAACAGTCTCTTATTTTTTTGTGAATCTTTTTTACTATCTATCTATTCACCTATCTATCTGTACCAATCATGCACGTGCGTGTCCTGATCATGCATGATGGGGGCATGACTCAGTTTAGCCTCATTATCTTACCAAGTGTGAAAGGTCTGTTTGTGTGTCTGTGTGTGTGTATGTATGGTTAGGTGAAGGTGGTCGCGTTGCCAGATGGTCTCCTGGCCCTCAGTCGTGTCTGGACTCTCAGGGAGTCAACTTTTGAGCATGACCCTACGCTCTTCGGTAGGATTTGGTTGGATTTACGCACAGATACGCATACAGGGCTTGAATTTGAACTGACGCTTGTTGCTAAGTGACCGGTTTAGATTTTGTGATAACTAGACGGGGTAAACTTTCAAGTGCATTTGAGTATAATTTTACAATTTGTGTTCATGAGTTATTTAATTTGATTCTGCTTACTCTTTAGCTTGCATTCAGCATTCATTTTCATCATTTTCATCATTTTAATTGATAAATCTATATTCACGGGTGATGTAAATGATGTCAACAAAAATGCAAAAATGAAATGTTTTTAAATGTGTTTTTTTTCAATATTACAATCTTTTCCGGTCGTCCGAAATGATTCAGATATTATTTTGAAAATGGAAAGAATTATTTCAATATTATTTTCTTCATAATATTTCATTTTACTTTTTCCTTAGATGTCTTTGTCAATTATGTTGAAACTAAAATGAATCTTAATCTTGATCAACATTTTCAAGATTCCAAGTTCGGATTAACAGATTCGAAAATTTAATTTTTATAAATTTAGAACCTTAATTTGGTCTGCTTATAAACTGCTAAAATTTTCCAATATTTTTCTGGGTTTTTGTTGTTTAAAGACTCTATTTGAAAATTTATTTTTTATTTTTAGGAATGCTTCCTACCAACGAGCCTGCTGTAAGCTTAGGTTAATGCATATTTGGGCACATCGATCTATCTTTGTTTTTTGTCTACCATATAATCTATAATTTCAGTCTGTTTAATGCTATATATTCATTTATTCAATTACACATCCATCAAATTATGGTTTTTTGGCTGTCACACTTTTTTCTCCTATCTTAATCCTTTTATTTACCTGTTTTAGTTCACTTTCTCCGATCAAAAAAGTATTAAATTTTTATTTCTAAAAATATTGACTGAAAGATCCTAAATCAATCAATTAATGAATTGATCAATGCTTGGTGCAGATCAAAGTAAACCATTTGATATTTCTGGCAGAAGATCTTCTTCAGTAGAAGCATCATCAGCCCCCTCTTCACCAGCAACTTCAGGAATATCAATTATAACCTTTTTTTGTTCTTAGCAAGGGCAAAGTCCCAAATGCCTTTTTCCAAAATGTATATTTTCCAAAGTGAAGGTTTTCCTAAAGAATATTTTTAAAATGTTAATTTACGCTAGAAAACAGTTTTAATGTGTGCTTTTTTATTCTTAACATCGAGCTTAGTTAATTGTTTCCAAAATTTTAAAATACAGGGTGAGTCAAAAAAAGTGTGATTTGCAGCGCCTGGTGAAAAATTGTACCTTTTTTGTGCAAGTCTCCTGAATGGTGTTTTTTAAAAATTTTTTTTGAAAATTTGTATTTTTTGGTACTCCAATGGCGCAAAAAAAAATCGGCGAACATTTTTTTCTCTAAAAATCAAAAGTTCAGAATAACAAAAATGTGTAAATAACTTGTTTCTATCGAATTCTATAATTTTAAATAGATAAAATCACAGAATTGCAGAAAATTTGCAAAATTGTAATAAGAAAATTCGCAATTTTCAGATCTGGTCTAATTTTTACGGAAAAATTGCTTTTCAATGGTTCTCAAGGTTTCAACTGAACAGCGTATATTTAATACTTTAGAATATACTAAGAAGAAAGGAACTAGAGAATTCAAATAACTTTTCGTTAAAAATTAGACCAGAACTAAAAATTGAGAATCCTCGAACCCACTTTGCATTGTACACTACTGTTAAATGGACATTGTATACATACATACTGTACAACAATAGGGGATTGTTCTCACGCTAATCAAGATTTGAAAACAAAATCAATCCATTCACTTCAAACTTTTTATGCAGTTTCATCTTTCAACCTTTACCCTCCTCATTCACAACTAAAAATAGATTCTAAAGAACACAATTGAAAAAGTTGAATATGTTTTTTTTAACAACATCGCCATTTTTTCTATTTATAGATCATTCATGACAAATTATAACAAATTGGAACCAAAATTTAACTTACAACTATAAACATGGGAATCAAGAGACGACTTGAATATCGTCTTAAATTTCCGATAATTGATAAATGACATGAAGTGTATCAAAAAAGATGGAACGTCTAATGAATTTTCTAAAATGTGGTCGACCTTCTTTGTATCTTTAAAATGGACTTTTTAATTAACTGGAATCTGTACAAATTTCCTGATATCCCCGTCAATTTTGAAGGTAAAAAAATGGTAGACCACATTTTGGAAATCCCAAAGACAAAGTTTTCGGTATTTTATCTGTGATACTACAAAATCATATTTAAAAAATTATTCCACTTGGAACAAAGACTATATAGAAGTCGTCATTTAATTCCCATGTTTATTGGGATACCCTGTACAAAATTACAATATGGGTTAACTGGTTACATGATGAACAGGTCGATCAAGCCGAGGTTCTTCCTCCCAGATATCTCCAAGTAGGATCCCTAGACGGAGTTCTAGCAAGGGAAAACCAAACCAACCTGATATAGTCGTCTCCACTAATAATAGGAAACCTTCATAATCAATCCAGACACATTTGAGATAAAAAGAAATTGAGTCTTTGCCACAAACTCAAATTTTCTAATCCTAGTATCTTTGCAACCTGATTGTGTAAACCTTTGATATTACAAAAGAATTAAGTCTTTGCCACAAACTAAAATTTCTAATGCCTTTAAGGATTAGAAAATTTTACTTTGTTCAAAGACTCAATTCCTTTTGTGTTCTGGGGTTTTCAAATTTTGACCGCTAGGTGGTGTATTCCTTGATAACTAGTTTTGAAAAGAGACACAAAACGAATAAAAATTAAAGCTAGTTTACCGGAGAAAGGCTAATTATTTTTATTCAATATAAATTGTGAAATTCCTCAAATCAAATATGACTAAAAAATGAATTTAAAAAACATTGTTGACTTATCGAATTCATCAAAATCATTGAATTATAGTTTATATTTTAGCTTACACTTACAAAAATATTAAACATAAATTAAACCAATCATATTGGGCAAACCCAAACACGGGCAGAATATATGTAATAAAAGAAATAAACTAGTTATAACAACCTTCATATCACCCTTTGTTTGATATATCTGTACCATTCTTATTTTTAATCTATTTGCCCTTAAGCAATTTTAATCAATTTTATATTTTTATTACAACTAGATACCCCTTGTCCAGCTGTTAATAAGGATACAACAACAATTCTCAACAGTACCTTTAAACCTTACAGTGGGGTATGCACAATTCTCAACAGTACCCTTCACGTGGATTTAATGGTTCTGTCAATATTCCAGAAAGCTATGACTTTCGATCACAATTTCTCCTATTAAACATAATTTTTCAGCCTTCTTTCTAAAATACTTTTTTGTCGGCATATACGTTTTGAATAAAAAGTAAAAAACAAACAAATCCGTAACTTTAAAGATTGTTAAAATAGAAACCAAAACGCGTATGATTTCAAATAGAAGAAACCGAATGCCTCTAACTCTGGCCTTTAAACCTTACAGTGAGGTATGCACAATTCTCAATAGTACCTTTAAACCTTATAGTGGGGTATTCAAACTATTTGATTTGACATAATTCATGATTTAAAAATTGACGTCGGTTTGCAAAGATATAGGAATAAAAAATCAGAGTTTGAGGCAACGATACCTTTTAAACCTTTATCTTATCAAAAATGTTAAAACAAAGCGTTTGCCAAATAACTAAATAAACCCAAATTTATTTCTAAATGTTTCGTTCATTTTGTTTTAAAGCTGGTTTGTCATGGAGAACCGATTATGAAGGTTTCCTCTAGTGTGCTTGTCTCCGCTAGTCCTAGGATACTCAGGAAAAATTTCAAGGCAGAAGGTAGAGCTAGGTCTCATCAGCGCAAACTAAGGGACAATTCAAGAATTTTTATTAAATCAGACGATTTATTTGAATTACGATTTCAATTACAAAAATTTAAAGAAATCATTCCTTTCCATGAGGAACATAATCTACTTGACAGAAGGAGAAGGTACGTGCACTGTGACCTCGTAGCTCAAACTTAACTTTTCAAATCTCTATATATTTGCAATCTGAGGGTGTATATGTCATATTTCAAAGTTTTATTATTTGATCATAACAGAATTTATAGTTTGAGAAAACTCAAATCCTTTATTTAGTTACATATTATAAATCTAAAAATGAATAGCTCAATAAAAGGAGTTTTGATTGGAATATATAAGATTTATGTCTAACTTGATATTTTTTCAATATAACGTAGAAAACTTCTCTTGTCAAATTGTTTCAAATCTTGTTTTGATAATTCACGATTCACTAGATCTTTTAGATTCTACCGTTAGACAATTTAAAAACCTTCTCTTCCCCAATTTAAACTTGAATGTAAAACAACAAAACTTTGTGTTAAGTAGACTGCCAGCCCGCATACTTTAGCTTGGTTACAAAGAAAATGTCAGGAAAGGAACTGAGGTGTTGTCACAAACTCAAATTATCCAATCTATTAATTTGCAACCTTGTAGATGAAACCTGTGACGTTTCAAACTATTTGATTTGACATAATTCATGATTTAAAAATCGACGTCGGGTTGCAAAGATATTGGAATAAAAATCAGAGTTTGAGGCAAAAACTCAATTTTTTTCTTTAATTTTTGACATTTTTGAAAAAAAACATTGAATTGTTTAGTAAGATGGATTCGAGCAACCCAACCATAGTAATATCAGAGGTAGGAAAAACGTAATTTAAAATTTTTTATTTTGTGTGGCATAGCGCTAATTTGCAACGCTTGATCTCGATATCCACTGTCTCAATTTTTACATTTGATGGATGCTTTTTTGAAGTTTTTAATTTTTAAAGTTATAATTAGGTTTGGTTCCGCCCATTGGGATATCTAAGGGGAATTTATTTAATCCTTCGAACGGCAAACATTTGGACAATTGTTTAATCCTGAGACGAACCAAATACTAGTTCTAACCTCAGATTGTACAGAATGTTTAATCCTGAGACGAACCAAATACTAGTTCTAACCTCAGATATCCTGAGACGAATCAAATACTAGTTCTAACCTCAGATTGTACAGAATGGAAAACTAGTCCCTGTAATTTGTAAATACTCAAAGCTTAAAAATGAGTTTTTAAAATAAATTTATGATTAGGATTTGGAAAAGATTGAAATGGAGTCGGACAATGAAGAATCGGAAACAACGGTAAAAAGTTTTGAAATAATATTTTTTCAAACTCCTAATAAAGGTTGAAACGTGAGTATGTCTAAATTCATTAATGATTTAAGTTGAATTCCTGAATATTGTTTGACAAGTACGTATCATTGCCATATGAGCGTAAAAAAACAAAATACTAAACTCTCAAAATCTGTTCTTTAAAAATATAGTATGCCTTTTTGTAACTTTTTAAATGTAACAAATTCCGGGGAAAAAAATATTGGAAAACATACAAATAAAGTAGAAGAATTCAAACTGCCATCAATAAATTAAAAGTAAAGAATTCATGAAATTGAATGGACTTGAAAAAATCTATAATTTTACAATTTTTTGTTTTATGTTCAGGTTGCTCATGGTGTAGCTGAACTAGTTGAAGGGTTTGCTCAGGTTGTTGAAAATGTTATTCAAGCTGAATATCAAGAGGAGAAGGAGGAGAAGGGGGAGAGGGTTGAGACCATAGGGGAGATGGTGGAGGTCGATGAACCTCCTTTCACCAGGAATAACTTTTAAACTTTTTTGCGGAATTTCAAGATTTATGAATATTTTGGACAAATCCTATTTTTTAAAATCAAATTAGAATTGAAAATTTAAATTATTGTATAAATCAAACTAAAAAAGTATCTTCTTTCTTTCAACTGTTAATTTGATGTGGAGAATAATTTTCTAATCTGTTGGATCAAAAAATCAAAGGTTTACACGATCAGGTTGAAAAGATTTGTGGATTTTAAATTTAAGTTTGTTACAAAGAGGACTCGTATTCTTTTCTTTTGAATCAATGATAAAAGTTGATTGGTACAGGGATGTTGCTTATATTTGCGGAGAAGAAACCTATTGCGAGCAATTAATAAATCAGGTTGGACATTTTCATCTTTAGAATTTTAGTCATGCGCACCGGAGATTCTAATGCCACGCAGTTTTCTCTAGGATAATCTTGTTTGTTTATTTTTTATCATGAGTTTTCGATCTGTAAGGTTGTTTTCTTATTATTAAATTATATGGGGCTGAAATTTCAGCTTTAGTGAAAATAAATCTTAAAAAAAATTCGTTAGTAAAAGAAAACTTTATTTCAGAATATTCTTGTACACTGTACAATGTTTCATAAATCAAATTAAAAGACTTTTTGTTCACCCTGTATATTTCTTTACATTCAGATTAAAGTTTCAGATCAAATGCGTACAAATACAATTACAAATAAGGATTTAGTGACAAATTAAAGGCTAGGGGTGTTACCCTTTTAGGCTTAGCAGTGTTCAGTTTTAAGAACTAAATACGTTTAAAGGCTGCTAACAATCGTAAACTAACATTTTATTTGGTTTTATTATAGACCACAATGCATGCATGTTTAATCTTTAAACTTTTATCTTTAAAGAGATTGTACACGGAAAATTGAGGATTAAAAGGGCGTAGGGTAAACATATTGTGAATTGTTTACTGCTCTTTTAAATGCTATTTAATGTTTCTGTGAAAAGAATTAGATCAAAACCGTTCTCCATGGACGCCAAAAATGCTACAAACAACAAAAGTCGGCTCATCTGTAGCGACGTAGCTTCAGGGGCGGATCCAGCTCTTCGAAAGGGGGGGGGAGCAAACTCCAAATTTTTTTTTAAGGAATTAGCTTTGAGTTGGACCCCTTTACACCCCCCTGTATCCGCGACTGCGTAGCTTGTGTACTGTATTCCAGCAAATTGAGAGAATTTTGTTGGTCAGTTTTAAACCAATCTATTTTCACAAACAAAAAGAAATAAAAGTGCCGCTCAATCGATCCATAATTCACTTAAAGACTGAAGTTCATACCAGACCTCATTTCATTTTTGCGTACACGCCCTTTAGAAAAATGTACTTTACAATTGATCCTAATCCTGACAAGCTGTCACTTTCGAACCCATTTTGATTTTTAGCTTTCAATATTTTTTACTTTTTGTCGGTGTAAAGTGTAAACGTTTAAAGTGAAAAAGAATATAGATGGATTGTATGCGATGACTAAATGAAAGCAAGTACAGCAACAGCTGCATAACATAGCCTAGGATTTATAAAAAGAGGTGCCTTATTAACTTCAACTGCAAAAAATAGGAAATTATCTTATTATCTTTAGTTGAACATATTTTACACCTACCATCTAAACTCGAATTATATTTATAGATGGAAAGCAGATTTAAAATCAAATCATGGTAGCATGAGTTTAAATCATTCATGATTGCATTTACGATATAGTTTCTATTATAAGAATCATATCATGAAATTTATAACTATAATTAGAAATAGCTCAATATTTTTAAAATACCTCCGTAAATTATGAATTTACAAGATATAAGACAAAGGATGCATGTCTGAAATCCCAGGATCATAAGAATGTTAATCTTTGTTGGGACTTTCTACAATCTTGAAATTTATTTAATATCATTATAAAGTCCTCTTTCATGGTATCTCACTGCAAAAACTCGTCATTTGAACATCTGAAATTGGGAAATTTTCACTGAACTCTCATTTTAACGGCAAAAGTTATGTTTTTTGAAACTCCCTGGACAAGATTTAACATGTTAACATGTTGATGCATCGATGGTCCTTTGCGAGGTTATAATCTCCATCTTGTATTGCACTTTGCAATTAAAGTGTCTTGACACGACACGGACACAATGAAATATATATTTAGAACCGGTTTCAACTTAATTACAAATTTCAGCTTCAATAGTTCCAAATGCAGTGCTGCCTTTAATGTATTTTTTAATTAAAAATAAGCCTCAAAAGAAGCAACAATTAACTATGCTGGATATGGACGCTAGATTTTTTGCAAATAATTAATTCTTAAATACTCTTGTTTTGTTGCCCGTTGATAATATCCTTTTATCTTAATCTTAAAGGGACTGTATACGTAATTACAAATCATTCTCACACGTCCAACATACTTTACACGTAAGATTGGAAGCTCACAAGTTTTAGTCATAACTTCTCTAATTGAAAAGCTATTAAGATACGAGGTCACAAAGTTGTACCAGAGAGATATAAGATTTACCTTTATAGAGTGGGATGCCTAATTTACAATACGCCCCTTAAACCTTTATCTGTGTAACTATGCGGAAGATATCATTGTTTTAAGCCTTGAAGAAAATTCTACCAAAACTCTACAGTGGTGTAAATACAAGTAGAACTGGTGTTATGTAAACAAACACAATTTTGTAAACAATGAAAACAGAGCCTTGTTTATAATTGTTGTTTCTGTTTACAACAATCACATTCAATCCTCTCTCCTACGTTCTACTGTCATTGATATTTGAAAAGTAACGGCTCTTCTTCCAGGAATATTAATTATCCAATTAATATTCTGAAATATGTGTAATTATAAATTCATCCAGAGTATACATGAATATTAATTACTTGAAATCTAGAGTGTTCAGTAAATGCATAAATTATTTTATTTTCCACCTGTTAACTTTTATCCAAAGAAAGCAAGGTTGGAAGGTTTAAGAAAGCTTACGCAATTATTCTACAGCAGATTAAGTTGTATTTGAATTGCGTCATCGTTTTATTATTCCCTTGATTTATTTTCTTAAATCTGCGTCAAAATAGCTGTTATGACTTCCAGAACAATCTTCCTCTTAATTTAAGGGAATTGAATCTCTGTTCAACCTCAAATTTTCTAATCCCTATAACTTTGCAACCTTATGGTGTAAACCTTTGATATTTCAAATTTAGATCACTTAATCTATCAAAATTCCATACTTTCATATATCTATGCTCTACTACATTGTGTTGCAAAGATATAGGCATGGCAAATTTTTTTTGGCGAAGAGTCATTTCGTTTGTACGGGCATTCTCATATTTTCTTGGAAGTTTACTTGAAAATACGCTTACAGTTCCTTTCACGAGATATAGCCTGACTAAAATGTATTAAAAACCCATGACAGTTTTGAATTTCAAATTGCTAGGACATGATCCAACCCTACACACATAGGAGTGTGTATATTGGAATATTCTTATACTGTAAACGATAAAGGATTGCGGGACTATCAATCTATCAAGTTTCAAAACTTTTTATTCAATATTTAAACATGGATAGAAGACAGCTGATAGGGCCCCTGCTAGAACAAATATCCTCCTGTAGGGTATGTGACTCTTGATAAT